>NC_031993.1:56035148-56036145 GCF_001879085.1 Nicotiana attenuata
TGTGTAGTCCTACTTGTTATGTATGTCGCCTAGCATTTTGTCCTTTAAACCTAAGGGTTCAGCCTAGACCTCACCTTGTAGGAATAGTGGTCCTAAATAACCTCTAGGACTTATAGGACGGGACGGGTAATAGCACGCAATAAGCATTCGTGACCAATCCACACGTTTAAATATCCTTTACGGGGTGGGAAGGGTAGAATATGGAGATGATGACCGATGCGCTAATATCATGCACGAACCCTCTTTGAGGAGTGATTGCTTGGTATTGCATTAAAGTGATCCATATTAATCATAAACCTAGGATCCCTTTTCCTTTGTTTGTCTTTGTTTGCTCTCTTTAGAATTGTTTAGACCTTTCAAATGTCTGCTCTCTTTCTACTTGCTTTCACAAGTTTCAATTTAATTGCAAGTCCTTATTCGAGCCTTGATTGATTATTTGTAAAGTCACAACATAGCATGTCCGGGAACCACACTAGTGGATCTTGAGGGGTGCCTAACACCTTCCCCTCGAGATAATTTCTAGCCCTTACCCGAACTCTGGTTTTCAAACTCAAGAACCCTTAGTGTCCTAATGCACTTAATCATTAGTTGGCGACTCTTCAAATCCAAAAACCCAATTCCCAAACGGGAATAGAGTTGTCTTCCCAAATGTTGTAAACCTGATTTCGCTTTAGAAAAAGGGGGCGTCGACAGCATGGCGACTCCGCTGGGGATTCTTTAGGCTTTTACCACTTCATGTTGTATGTGACTTTACTGTTTTCTTTACTGCTTATTTTTTGCCTTTATTTGAAACTGACTTGTCTTTTTTGTTTTCTTTTTCTTTAACACTTTCATTTACTATTTCCTTCAATATCGTTGTAATTTTGAGCCATTATTGTAATCATTATGAACGTGAAAATACGTGATGATTTGTTTTATTTTTTGTAATTGCATTTTCCAACATCATATTCCACTCGTGCCAAACAAATACCATAGCAACGCTTGATGAGTTGTTGCG
>NC_031993.1:56036245-56042391 GCF_001879085.1 Nicotiana attenuata
CTTGATATTGATATGAGGCCGAGAGCCTGTTTATGATTCCACCAGATGGCTTGATATTGCGCTTGGGCCGTAAGGGGCCTCTCTAGGAGTCTGCACACCCCCAGTGAGCGCGGGTACCCAGTGTGTTGTGAGATATAGCCCGAGGGCTGGTTTTGTTCTATGTGATTGCCCGAGGGGCTGGTACCGTTCTGAGATATTGCCCGAGGGGCGGATTTGTTGATATTGTGCCTGAGGGGCGAACCTTATGTGCTTATCTTTCTTATCTGCCTGTCATTTACTTGCTTAATTGTGTATTTGTGCCCAAGGGGCGAATTTATGTTCTTATCTGCATTAGTTGTTACGCATTCATTTGCGCAACTGTTGAAAAAGTTATTTTAAAAAGGGTTTAAACTGAGCCAAGATGTTTTAAAGGATTTAAAAGCTTCATTGCTTCTTACTGGTTTTGAAACTGCTTCTATACAGCATGTTGATGCTCTTTTCGAGATTTCTTATCACTCAGTCTTTATTTATGATTATTACTCACTGAGTTGGAGTACTCACTTTACTCCCTGCACCATGTGTGCAGATTCAGGTATTCTACACCCAGTAGCGAGTTTTGGCTGATCGGAGGCAGAGTTATCGGAATTTAGCAAGGTAGCTATCGGCGTTCGCAGCACTGCTTTTCTCCCTCCTTATTTTATTAGTCTGTACTTAGTACATTCTAGACTTTGTTAATTGTATTTAGATTTAGTAGATGCTCATGACTAGTGACACCCCGGTTTGGGCTGTGTTTGGGTTGTACTTCAGCCTCGTTATGATATTATCCGCTGTTTAGCTTTATTAAATCATGTTTTAGCCTGTTGTATTGCTGTTTAGCTGTTTATCTTCGAATTGGAAATGTGTCGGCTGGCCTTGTCTTCACGAGAGGTGCCATCACGACTGGGTCTGGGTTTAGGGTCGTGACAAGTTGGTATTAGAGCCTAGGTTACATAGGTCTCACGAGTCATGAGCAGGTTTAGTAGAGTCTCGCGGATCGGTACGGAGACGTCTGTATTTATCCTCGAGAGGCTTCAGAACCTTTAGGAAAAACTTCACATTCTTGAACTCTTATCGTGCGTCCTTGATTCAGTTGAAATATAATTCTTTGAATTCCTTCCTCGCATTCGTATGCGCGAACGAGCGCTCAGTATCAGATGTGCATCGATGGCTTGTGAATCCCTGATTGAGGGGCAATATGTGATCTCTATGTGCTGATGTTGGGCTAGTTTGGAGGACTTGAGGCCGGATTCTTGTCTACAACTTGAGCACCGAGGTGCTGATTGTGTGAGCACGTATTTCTGGACCTATATGCTCTATTGTGTCCCTATTAAGGAAAGTAATGACTGGATAGCTACGTGATGAGTGTGATGTGACTGCGAGATGTATTCGTATGATTTGGAAGCGGCGAGAAGGGTCTGCTGGAGGATAGAAGAACTATTAGGTGCTTGATTTCCGTCTTGATTCGAGTTTTAGCCCCGAGTTATGGGCGTGTGATGAATCCTTTCATGTTTCCTAGTTTGGAGTGAAGTAAATTTTATGTTACGGTATGAGTTCAAAATCAGGAAGACTAAGTGACTGCGTAATAGTTATGACGGTGGAAGGTATGTATATAAATGTTAGTTTAAGGCGAAGCGGGTGGGTTATCTCCTGCGAAGTGTTCTGGAGTGTGTGATCCTTATGTTGACGGTTAGAAGATCTCAATTACAAGTGAAATATGTGTGTTGTAATGTGAATTTGAGCTGCTTAAGAGAGTGGGTTTAATTGTTACGTGAGTAAATGCGAGAGTTGCAGAAGATATGAAGTACCAGATGGTCTATGTTCCACGAGCTTATGAAGGATTGAGTTAATCCCACTATGGTATTATGGCAGCAACTAAGTATATGCGTCATGAATTATGGTGTGTGCTTTGATCTATGGCTTCGAGCCAAGTGGGGAAGTCTGCTATTGAATAGTTGATTGCACGGTTATGTGCTATAATGGTTCCAATTCGAGGCGTATTTGTGAGTCAGTTATGGCTCGAGTAAAGGAAATTTCCATAAAGGTTATGTTAGGCTTTGTGGGTGTATAAGAATCGGGGAAGTACTTGAGTCGTTGTTGGTAAGGAATTCTCAGTGCATGGGGCAGGAAGTTGCTTGGTTATATTTGAATGAGGTTACATTCTGCGGGTCGGAATGCTAATGAGGCACAGGTTGTTCGGTTCTTTTGATCGGGCTAATTGCGGTTTGAGTAGAGTGGATGACTTGCGAGAATGATTCTAATGTGTTCAAGATTCTACATATAACAATTGGGTATTGTAAAGTTGCATATGTGGTGGGAAACTGAGTTTTCATTGGAAGATGTCAAGGTTTTGTGGTATTTTCTATAAATTGTGGGATTCTATGTATCAGCATCAGGAAGGTAAAGGTAACGGATTTAGATTTGTAGGAAGTCTCTTCAGAGTAAAGTATTTGAAGGTGGTGCTTTTAGGGATATTTAAGAGAGTATTCAGCGGGTTATGAGCCTTAGGCTGGGTGGTATTATGCTTGGGTCTCGTGTGGTGAGTTTGGGTTGAGGAAATGTGATGTTATGTCAATAAGGAGTATCAATTGATGGTAAATCAGAAGGGAGCTCGGTTAGATGGGATAGCTTGGTAGTAGGCCAGATCGGTATGGTAAGGATATGATTAGTTCTTTGGGTGTTTACGAGGTAATGAGTTTCTTTAGGTATTTCGCGGTAATGCTCTTGGGTTTTAGTGGCCTGCGTAGGTTGATTGAGTTAGGAGGATTAAGTCCTGACAGACTTGGTTTTTGTGCAAAAGGGAGTCGGAGAGTTC
Source organism: Nicotiana attenuata (assembly GCF_001879085.1). NCBI lineage: Eukaryota > Viridiplantae > Streptophyta > Magnoliopsida > Solanales > Solanaceae > Nicotiana > Nicotiana attenuata. The sequence continues at coordinate 56,039,076 of NC_031993.1, forward strand.
TTGTTGATTTCTACCGCGGTTAGAGATGGATATTTTCTGCTGGCTTGAGGAGCTTGAGATGTATAGTGATTTTCTTCTAGAATGGGATCAATGGGAAAGTTCTTGGTTGGTTGAGTACATAGTTGCTTGTGGCTCGGAAGGGATATGAAATTCTCATGTTATTTTAGGATGGATTGGTATATGCGGTATGTGTGGAGGTTGAGATTTGCGTGTGTAAGGTTGCGGTTCAGTTCTGAATGGAAGGCCATAAATTCTCAGGCAGTACGGGCGGTTTCAGATAATTGGAGAGATGATCTTATATGATTAAGGAAATGGTATTGCTAGTTGTAGGTAATTTGACGAGGGTATATATTTCAGAAAAAGGCAATGTGATTAAGTTGATGGTACTTCGGTAGTATTGCGGCACTTTCTTGTTAGATTGACTACGGATATTCGAGTTTGCTTGGAGGCACAAAAGAATGTTAGAGTATCTCCCGTGGAGTGACTGGATATTAGGGATGGGGTATCTGCTTGGACGGTGGAATTGGAATCGGATATGTGATTCGTGTGCTATATGGAGTTGGAGACTGGGAGTTCTCATATTCAGGCTATGTTGTGGTTGTGGGTCGTGTGTATCGGCACTGTTCAGTGACTATCGCGGTTTTGGAGACACGAGGGGATCTTTTGCTGCTTGGTACGTTAGATTTTGGATGTGATATTGGGAATGGACTGGTTGTCTCAATGTTGCATCATTCGAAGCTATTGTGCTAAGGCAACGATGTTGGTTATGCCGGGTATGCCACGGACCGAGCGGCGAGGTTCGATGGATTATGTCCTTAGTAGAGTGGTTTTATATTCCGAAGGCCCAGCGGATGGCTGGGAAGGAGTGTCTTTCTTATTTGGGCCCTCGTAATGGATGTCAGTGCAGAGGCTCCTCATATTGATTCAGCTCCAGTGGTGAGGGACTTTTCGGATGTGTTTCTTGTGGTCGGGCATGTGGCCAGGCATGGTTGTTGATTTCAGTATTGATTTGATGCCGGGCACCGTATCGTATGGCACCGGCAGAGTTAAAGGAGTTGGAGGAGCAGCTTCAGTATTTCCTTGATAAGGAGTTCGTTGGCAGGCCAATGTGGATGCGTGTTCTAACTTGAGTTGGCTTGGTTGGCTCCGGATTGTATTGTTAAGGGATGTGTTGATTCGATTGTTATTGAGCTTATTAGTAATCTGGGGAGATCTATGAGTTACCTTTTTTGTGATGCGAGGCGTTATGATTTGTTAGGTAAAGGAACAGATGGTGCGGTTCCATTGGGGGTTTCTTAGTGGAAGTCGAGCAGGAAAGAGTATCGGATATTGCTCGGCGGATGGCGTATTGGTTATATCCTTTTGGGTTGAGTAGTGTTATGTATTTGCTTCTGTGGTCATGATGATTTGCTTTGGTTCTAGACATCAATTGCGCGTGGCCGTCAATTTCGAGCAGAGTGACTTGAGGTGTTTCATGTGGAGCAGTATATGGATAGAATCGCGCATTGCAGCAAAGTTATGTGGAGATATGACCTTGCGGGTTAGATTCGTGGTGTTCTATTTCTACGATGTGAGAAGGGTTCTCAGCTTTGTGTTGTGGTGGTACCGGTGAGCTTGAGGTACAGCTCTTTCATTTGGGTCATTATCATGAGTTGAGTATGTTCGAATTGTCTCTTATTGGTGCGCGGATTGCGCAAGTTACGGCTTTAGTTTGCATCGAGGCGTCATGTCACCAGAGTAGTTATATGTGATTAAATGAGACCGTTGGTATCATTAATGAATACGAGCGGGTACAATTTTAGCACGTTGGATGAATAAATATCGAGGGTTGGCTCAGAAATTGCCATGGTCTTTGCCGAAGGAGAAGAGGCTTCATGAATGGTTGATCTAAGAAATGGTTATGGCTTACCGTGTGTTTTATTTATCATGGGCAGTATATGAAAGTGTTGGAATGAGACTTTAGTGGATAAGAGGTTTCTACGGGTATTCGGTTGTTCTGTGCAGTTGCTGTGATTAGAAATTATCGCTACGAGTGTTTGAGTTAAGTGGTATATCATGTAATTTCACCTGAGGTTGCAGGTATGGGCTATTACAGCTTGTTCGGGCTTATTCAGAGTATAGATATGAGATTCTGATCTTGTGGATGATTTCGCAAGTGGAAATGTGAATCTATGGTTTTTGGGCTGGATTGGATTGTGAAATTCCAGTATCTATGTGTTATCGTACCTATAGGAGATAGGGTGACGTGGGATCACCCCCGGGTATGTGCATGGTAAGGTTATTCAGCAATTGGTTGTCTTTTGGAACAACTCTGGGCACGTTCGAGGACGAACGTTGTCTAAGTGGGGGAGGAAGTAACGACCCGACCGGTCGTTTTGAGTTTTTGCACTTTGCTCGCCAGTTCTCGGGCATGACTTGCCCCGTGTAGTATATTATGACTTATGTAAACCGTTGGTTTTGGTTTTCAGGGTAATCGGAATGAATTTGGAAGAACAGTTCTCAGCTTGAAGCTTGGAATTTGAAAGGTTTGACCAAGATTTGACTTGTTTATATATGATCTCGGATCAGAAATTTTATGATTTGGTTAGCTACGTTAGGTGATTTGGGACTTGGGAGCATGATCGGAATGCATTTTGGAAGTCCGTGGAAGGTTTAGGCTTGAATTGGCGAAATTAAGATTTCGGCGTTTTCCAGTTGATAGGTGAGATTTTGATATAGAGGTCAGAATGAAATTCTGAGAGTGGCAGTGTAAAGCCCCGTGAAAACTTGTACCCAAAACCTAAAAGCTCGTAGTGCCAAGTTACGGATATGTGTTAGGAAGGTGTAAAATTCTTACCCTTTGTACAGATCTAAGCATTTAAAAATCAAGAACCAAAGTTTTCCAGAAAAGTATCACTATGCGGCCCAGAATGCGGTCGCAAATCAAGTATGTGGACCGCATTTCTGCCGCAGATTAAGTCAGTGGTTTGGTTAAAATTGAGGTCAAAATGCGGTGTGTTATGCGATCGCATAGCTGATATGCGGACCGCATTTCTATAGCAAAATTAGTCCATGTGCCAGTCAAATTTGAGGTCAAAAATGCGGTGCATTATGCGACCGCAAATCGTGTATGCGGACCGCATTTCCGCCGCACACCCAAACAGTAGGATCAGACTTTTGGAGCACTTTTGCGGTCCATTCAGCGGACCGCATTTCATCTTTGCGATCGCAAATGCGATCCCAATTTTCTAATTTTTAAACCCGACCCCCTATTGATATATTTGGTGTTATAGCACATTTTGAGCATATTATCGGATGCTTTTAGAGAGAGAGAGAG
>NC_031993.1:56043115-56047499 GCF_001879085.1 Nicotiana attenuata
GAGGAAGGTAGTGGGAGACCCGTCCTCTATTGTGCCAGTTGAGACTATTGAAGTCAATGAAGAGCTGTCATACGAAAAAGTTCCAGTTGCCATTCTTGATAGGCAAGTTCGGAAATTGCGAAATAAGGAAATTGCATCCGTGAAAGTGTTATGGCGAAATCAGCAAGTTGAGGAAGCCACTTGGGAAGCCGAGGATGAAATGAAAAAGAAGTACCCGCATTTGTTTGAATATTCATGTAATAGCTTTTTATGCATTTGATTCCTACGAACTCTTATCTTGTCCCATTTTGGTTATATATGTTGTCTATGTGGCTATGGTTGGTGTTATACAAGTACAAGTCATGTTATGTTAAGAAACATGTATATGCTGTTAGGTTATTATTCTGGGGCTCTCTGACAGGTGGATAGGCCTAGATACAAAGGAAACTCTGGCAAAATTTTTGAAAATTTAGGGAGTTAGCCAAATTTGGAGACTATTAAAAGGTTTTAGGTTGTAAAAGGCAGAAGGTTGCATAAAGGACTCCTTGTAAGTGACCCTTGATCCTCATTCGAGGACGAATGATCTTAAGTGGGGGAGGATGTAAGGCCCCGTGAAAACTTGTACCCAAAACCTAAAAGCTCGTAGTGCCAAGTTACGGATATGTGTTAAGAAGAATTAAAATTCTTCACGACTCGCAAGCTCGCCGCGGTTCGAACCCTTTGTACTGATCTAAGCATTTAAAAATTAAGAACCAAAGTTTTCTAGAAAAGTAACACTATGCGGTCCAGAATGCGGTCACAAATTAAGTATGCGGACCGCATTTCTGCCGCAGATTGAGTCAGTGGTTTGGTTAAAATTGAGGTCAAAATGCGGTCCGTTATGCGATCGCATAGCTGATATGCGGACCACATTTCTATCGCAAAATGAGTCCATGTGCCAGTCAAATTTGAGGTCAAAAATGCGGTGCATCATGCGACCGCAAATCGTGTATGCGGACCGCATTTCCACCGCACACCCAAACAGTAGGATCAGATTTTTGGAGCACTTTTACGGTCCATTCTGCGGACCGCATTTCATCTTTGCGATCGCAAATGCGATTTTGCAAATGCGATCGCATACCTGACTCGGGGCTCCAATTTTCTAATTTTTAAACCCGACCCCCTATTGATATATTTGGTGTTATAGCACATTTTGAGCATATTATCGGATGCTTTTAGAGAGAGAGAGAGAGAGAGAGGGTCTTAGAGAGGGAAAGTGTCTCACATCAATTACTCCTTGAACCTTGCTAAATCATTGAAGAAAACTCAAGTGAAGACACCTAAATTTTCGTTCCCAAGGGTTAAGATTCATCACCTCGGCTTTTATTTCTATACTTAGCTATAAGGGGTCAGTGGTAAAGCAAATTATGAGTATAAGAATGGAATTCCTGCATGCATATCACACCATAGGTTATTGGAAGGTAGAAAACGAAGAAAAAGGCAATTGGGGGTATAAAATGATAGAAATTCCTCACAAAAAGGGCCTAGGATCACAAGGCACCTTTAGTCTTTGATGATATGCTCAAACCAAGCTAGAATTTCAATCTCGTCTCTAATTCTCGATTCAATTTGTAATTCTTGCACAATAGATCGGAGTGCTTAGAGTTCCGGAAATTTGTAAAGAGTAAGGAAAGCTATATTGAGGTATGTATGGCTTAAACCCCCTTTTATTAGAAATTGAGCTCCGTTGGCGTTTACAAAAGTGTGGTAAGATTTGAGTTGGTTAATGTATTGATTGTTATTGTGCATTAATTGATTTGCAATTATCTACACATATACATGAAGGATGTGTCTCAATGTGACATAATGTATCATTCTTGATAATTAGAGAAGTATGAAGAATACCATTATGTGTTGAAATGCTTAGGCTAAAAGCCAAGATTGAAACTGAGAATTATTCATGCTAGCTATGTGTTCACTTACCTGTGCTTGCAACTTGAGTTACTTTTGTATATGCCTATGATCACAACTTGCAAGATGAATATTGAAAATGGAAAACGATGTGATAATGGTGGCCCTAAGTGCCAATGAATTAATGTGATATATGTGAAATAACGATTCAGATGTGATGACTAATGAGAAAGGAACAACGCCTAGACAAGACGGCCTAGCCGATCGGGTCGTGATCGGACACCATGTCGCACACATGGTGGTAATGTGCTGATGTTGAATTTCAGATAAGGGAAATGAAATGGTGGTTGAGATATATGCCTCAAATGAGGCAACCTAGCCAATCGGGTCGTGATCGGACTCCGCTCAAGACAGCGGTGGTATCGAGAACCGTGATGAGCATATGAAAGAAATACCCCAAACTAAGTTATGGAAATTACGTGAAAGATTGTATGATTTGCATATTTGATTCATTCATGAAATTTGCTTGAACTCGCTTGATAGTTCTTTCTAGTAAGATGGTGTTTAGTTATGCATACTAGTACTATTCCACGGTACTAACGCCCCTTTTACCGGGGGCGCTACATTTTTTTTTTAAATGAATGTAGGTGGCTCCATAGTGGATAGTGCCGATCGTGCGTAGTGGAGAATCCTTCTTCTCAAAGATCTTGGTGACCCCTTCTTCCTTCAAGGGGTTGTATTGTATATTTTTGTTGTTGTGGTGGACTTCCATTTTGAGGTATAGCCGGGGCCTTGTTGCCGGCATTGTCGTACTCATCTTTTGTATCCTTAGAGGCTCCGTAGACATATGTGGGGGTCATGTATGGGTGTTGTGGGGATCATAAACTATGTTGTAATTATAAACTCCTGCTTTGTATAAATTGTAACCTTATGGGAATTCCGGAAACTAACTTAAACTAAGGATTAAGCTTGTAATATGGAATGAACTATCATTGTTGAATATACTACCATTCCTTGCCTAAATAAAAAGGGAAACATGGTTATCTTATTAATAAAGAGTGGGGTAGGAAATGTGTGTTAAGGCTTGCTTGGTTGGGTTCACCCGATCGAGCGCCGGTTGCGCCTCCCGAGGTTGGGGCGTGACAAACTTGGTATCTGAGCCTAAGGTTTTAAAGTGTCCTAGGATGTCTCGGAGCTGTGTCTAGTAGAGTCCTTCTTATCGGTGTGTAGTCGACCACATCTATAAGTTGGAGGCTATTTGGACATTTAGGAATTTCACCCTTCTTTGATATTCTGGATCGTGCGGTGAAACTGTTCCCTCCCTAATCAGTGCGTTGTTTTATCTTTCAGTAAATGACACCTAAGAAGAAAGCGAGAATTAGCCAAGCAGCCAATGCCACCTCAGGGGTGGCTGATGATTCACTGCTTGATGCTGCGGGTGAGGGTAGTCGCCCTACTATTACTCTGCCTGATTCCTCTATTCCAGAGCAGACTACCCCAGTTCCTACACCTGCGGAGGGCACCACTATCCCTCCCGTTGATACTCCTGTCCCGCCTCCAGCCCCAGCTTTCGGTTCTGGTATTTCTGATGGGGATCTTAGGGGAGCTATTCAGATGTTGACCCAGCTAGTGGCCTCTCAGGCCCAGAGGTCAGGTATTGCACCCAGTTCATCTAGCCAGCAAGGGGATTCCACCAGTTCCAAGGTGAACAGATTTCTTCAGTTAGACCCTCCAGTATTTTCGGGTGCCAATCCGGAAGAGGACCCTCAGGATTTTATTGATGAGATGCACAAGACTCTCAGGTTCATGCGTCTGACTGAGACAGAGGGAGTAGAGTTGGCTGCCTACCATATGAAAGGGGTGGCCTATGCATGGTTTGAGTTATGGGAGGATTCTCGCGAGGAGGGGAGCCCTCCGGCCAGGTGGAGTGAGTTCGCAGATGCCTTCATAGATCACTTTCTGCCTGCTGAGACAAGGGCAGCCCGTGCAGCAGAGTTTGAAAATTTGAAGCAAGGAAACAAGAGTGTGTGGGAGTACCACATGGAATTTGCTCGCTTGTCCAAGTATGCCATTCATATGTTGCCCACAATGGAGGCTAGAGTGCGCTGGTTTGTGCAGGGCCTTAATTCCTTGACCATTAATGAGGCTTCTACGGCTGCATTAAATTTTGATATGAACTACGGGAAGATGGTCGCATTTGCGCAGGCCACAGAGAGCCGTAAATTGAAAAACAGAATGGAGAGAGAGGGTAACAGCAAGGCCCGGTCTACGGGCAACATGGGAGAGTCACGAGGTGGGGGAAGATCAGCTTTCAGGGGAGGATCATCAGGGCCTTCCCAGTCTATTGCCCAGTCTTCAGCTAGTGCACCGCCATTAGGGCCCAACCAGTAGCAGTGGAGTCGTTTCAGGCCCGCTCAGGGCAACAGGGGATCCCATCAGCGGGGTCGATCAGGAGAGAGGTCCCAGCAGCAGCAGACGTCCCCGTGCCCCAGGTGCGGGAAGATGCACTTGGGGA
>NC_031993.1:56049419-56049922 GCF_001879085.1 Nicotiana attenuata
ACCCTTTGTACTGATCTAAGCATTTAAAAATCAAGAACCAAAGTTTTCCAGAAAAGTAACACTATGCGGTCCAGAATGCGGTCACAAATTAAGTATGCGGACCGCATTTCTGCCGCAGATTGAGTCAGTGGTTTGGTTAAAATTGAGGTCAAAATGCGGTCCGTTATGCGATCGCATAGCTGATATGCGGACCACATTTCTATCGCAAAATGAGTCCATGTGCCAGTCAAATTTGAGGTCAAAAATGCGGTGCATCATGCGACCGCAAATCGTGTATGCGGACCGCATTTCCACCGCACACCCAAACAGTAGGATCAGATTTTTGGAGCACTTTTACGGTCCATTCTGCGGACCGCATTTCATCTTTGCGATCGCATACCTGACTCGGGGCTCCAATTTTCTAATGTTTAAACCCGACCTCCTATTGATATATTTGGTGTTATAGCACATTTTGAGCATATTATCGGATGCTATTAGAGAGAGAGAGAGAGAGAGAGGGTCTT
>NC_031993.1:56051793-56163998 GCF_001879085.1 Nicotiana attenuata
GTGTTAAGAAGAATTAAAATTCTTCACGACTCGCAAGCTCGCCGCGGTTCGAACCCTTTGTACTGATCTAAGCATTTAAAAATTAAGAACCAAAGTTTTCTAGAAAAGTAACACTATGCGGTCCAGAATGCGGTCACAAATCAAGTATGCGGACCGCATTTCTGCCGCAGATTGAGTCAGTGGTTTGGTTAAAATTGAGGTCAAAATGCGGTCCGTTATGCGATCGCATAGCTGATATGCGGACCACATTTCTATCGCAAAATGAGTCCATGTGCCAGTCAAATTTGAGGTCAAAAATGCGGTGCATTATGCGACCGCAAATCGTGTATGCGGACCGCATTTCCACCGCACACCCAAACAGTAGGATCAGATTTTTGGAGCACTTTTACGGTCCATTCTGCGGACCGCATTTCATCTTTGCGATCGCAAATGCGTATTTTGCAAATGCGATCGCATACCTGACTCGGGGCTCCAATTTTCTAATTTTTAAACCCGACCCCTATTGATATATTTGGTGTTATAGCACATTTGTAGCATATTATCGGATGCTTTTGAGAGAGAGAGAGAGAGAGAGGGTCTTAGAGAGGGAAAGTGTCTCACATCAATTACTCCTTGAACCTTGCTAAATCATTGAAGAAAACTCAAGTGAAGACACCTAAATTTTCGTTCCCAAGGGTTAAGATTCATCACCTCGGCTTTTATTTCTATACTTAGCTATAAGGGGTCAGTGGTAAAGCAAATTATGAGTATAAGAATGAAATTCTTGCATGCATATCACACCATAGGTTATTGGAAGGTAGAAAACTAAGAAAAAGGCAATTGGGGGTATAAAATGATAGAAATTCCTCACAAAAAGGGCCTAGGATCACAATGCACCTTTAGTGTTTGATGATATGCTCGAACCAAGCTAGAATTTCAATCTCGTCTCTAATTCTCGGTTCAATTTGTAATTCTTACACAATAGATCGAAGTGCTAAGAGTTCCAGAAATTTGTAAAGAGTAAGGAAAGCTATATTGAGGTATGTATGGCTAAAACCCCCTTTTATTAGAAATTGAGCTCCGTTGGCGTTTACGAAGGTGTGGTAAGATTTGAGTTGGTTAATGTATTGATTGTTATTGCGCATTAATTGATTTGCAATTATCTACACATATACATGAAGGATGTGTCTCAATGTGACTAATGTACCATTCTTGATAATTAGAGAAGTATGAAGAATACCATTATGTGTTGCAATGCTTAGGCTAAAAGCCCAGATTGAAACTGAGAATTATTCATGCTAGCTATGTGTTCACTTACTTGTGCTTGCAACTTGAGTTACTTTTGTATATGCCTATGATCACAACTAGCAAGATGAATATTGAAAATGGAAAACGATGTGATAATGGTGGCCCTAAGTGCCAACGAATTGATGTGATATATGTGAAATAAAGATTCAGATGTGATGACTAATGAGAAAGGAACAATGCCTAGATAAGGCGGCCTAGCCGATGGGGTCGTGATCGGACACCATGCCGCACACATGGTGGTAATGTGCTGATGTTGAATTTCGGATAAGGGAAATGAAATGGTGGTTGAGATATATGCCTCCAATGAGGCAACCTAGCTGATCGGATCGTGATCGGACTCCGCTCAAGACAGCGGTGGTATCGAGAACCGTGATGAACATATGAAAGAAATACCCCAAACTAAGTTATGGAAATTACGTGAAAGATTGTATGATTTGCATATTTGATTCATTCATGAAATTTGCTTGAACTCGCTTGATAGTTCTTTCTAGTAAGATGGTGTTTAGTTATACATAAAGTACTATTCCACTGTACTAACGCCCCTTTTGTCGGGGGCGCTACATTTTTTTTTAAATGAATGTAGGTGGCTCCATAGCAGATAGTGTTGATCGTGCGTAGTGGAGCATCCTTCTTCTCAAAGATCGTGGTGAGCCCCTTCTTCCTTCAAGGGGTTGTATTGTATATTTTTGTTCTTGTGGTGGACTTCCATTTTGAGGTATAGCCGGGGCCTTGTTGCCGGCATTGTCGTACTCATCTTTTGTATCCTTAGAGGCTCCGTAGACATATGTGGGGATCATGTATGGGTGTTGTGGGGCTCATAAACTATGTTGTAATTATAAACTCCTGCTTTGTATAAATTGTAACCTTATGGGAATTCCGAAAACTAACTTAAACTAAGGATTAAGCTTGTAATATGGAATGAACTATCATTGTTGAATATACTACCATTCCTTGCCTAAATAAAAAGGGAAACATGGTTATCTTATTAATAAAGAGTGGGGTAGGAAATGTGTGTTAAGGCTTGCTTGGTTGGGTTCACCCGATCGAGCGCCGGTCGCGCCTCCCGAGGTTGGGTAGTGACAGGCAGTAGCTTCATTATGTCATTTGGGATGTGTGTGCAAAATTTCAGGTCATTCGGACGTGGTTTGGTTGGTTTTTTATCAAAAGCGTATTTCGGAAGGTTTTTAGAAACTTAAGCTTGAATTCGATGTGTTTTGGGTGAATTGATGTTAATTGAGGTGTTTTGATGATTGGAACAAGTTTGAATAAGGTATTGGGTTATGTTTGTGCTTTTGGTTGAGGTCCCGGGGGCCTCGGAGTGATTTCGGGTGGTCAACGGAGAGATTGGAGATTTGTTGCAACAGCTGATCTTGCTGCTTCTGGTGTTTTTGCAGCTGCGGTTTGGGGACCGCACGTGCGGTGCCGCACGTGCGGAAGAGTAATCACAGAAGCAAAATTTGGTCAGGTGAGCAGATACCATAGAAGCGGTCAAGAAGGCCGCATCTGCGAAGCCGCAGATGCGGAGGTTTAATCGCAGATGCGATTTTGGGTTTTAAGTGAGGAACCGCAGAAGCGGTGTTGTGGGCGCACCTGCGGTAGCGCAGGTGCGAGTGTAAAACCGCAGATGCGGAAATTGTTTTTTTAATGAAGATCGCAGATGCGGTAGAAAAGTCGCAGAAGCGGGACCGCAAAAGCGGTAATCGGACCGCAGGGGCGGAATTACCTGGGCCAGTAAGTATATAATGTTCCTTCGTGAAATTTTGCTAAGTTCTCCATTTTTGAAGACGGGAAGCGAGATAGGGCAGTGTATTCAAGGGAGAATCGAAGAGAAATAGTTGGGTAAGTTCCCTAAGCCTCATTACTCATGTTTATGATCATTTTTTCATTGTTTAATCATGGCATTAGTGAAAATTAAGGAAGAAATTGAGGGATTAGGGCTTGAGATTTAAGAGACCTTTGAGTGGGATTAGAGGGGCCATTTGAGGTCCGATTTTGATGTTCTTGATATGTATGAACTCATGGGGAGATAAGGAACCAATTGATGTAAAAATTTCTGAGTTTTGAGAAGTGGGCCCGGGGCTCGGGTTTTGCTAATTTCGGGATTTGTGTCCCTTATTGATTGTTTTTGCTTGGGCTTTGTTCCCTTAGCATATTTTGACGTCCTCGGATTTTGGATAGATTCGACGCGCGTGGAGACCAATTCAAAGGGCAAAGGCGTAGCGAGCTGGGGATTTAGCCGGTTCGAGGTGAGTAATGGTTGTAAATGATGTTCTGAGGGTTTGAAACCCCGGATTGCACATCGTAGTGTTATATTGAGGTGAGGCACACGCTTAATGGCGAGAGTGGGGTCGTGCACTATTGGGGATTGTGACTTGATCCGTCCCGATTGATGATTTTACCGCGTATTTGATTTAAAACTACTTGTCATCATCGTTTATTGGGCTGAATGCCATATTTGGGCTCCGTGCCAATTATTTGAACCCTTCGGGGATTGTTGTTGATGTTTCCTCACTGTTTTGACTTTACACTTGAACTCAGTCATGCTATTTCCACTGTTTTCAAAACTCAGCCATGTTTCCTCTGTTTTAATACTTAAATGATATTTAAATGATGTTCTAGGCTCAGAAATACTGTTTTACTGTTGTCCGAGAGGCTTATGTGATTTTTGACTGAGTAAGGCCGAGGGCCTGTGTTGTGAGGATATCTTTGGGATCGGGCTGCACGCTGCAGCGGTGATACATATCTTTGGGATCGGGCTGCACGCTGCAGCGGTGATACACTTATACTGATTATGAGGCCGAGGGCCTGATATTGTACGCCACGAGGTGGCTTGATATTGATATGAGGCCGAGAGCCTGTTTATGATGCCACGAGATGGCTTGATATTGCGCTTGGGCCATAAGGGGCCCCTCCAGGAGTCTGCACACCCCCAGTGAGCGCGGGTACCCAGTGTGATGTGAGACATAGCCCGAGGGGCTGGTTTTGTTCTATGTGATTGCCCGAGGGGCTGGTGCCGTTCTGAGATATTGCCCCAGGGGCGGATTTGTGGATATTGTGCCCGAGGGGCGAACCTTATATGCTTATCTTTCTTATCTGCCTGTCATTTACTTGCTTAATTGTGTATTTGTGCCCGAGGGGCGAATTTTTGTGCTTATCTGCATTAGTTGTTATGCATTCATTTGCGCAACTGTTGAAAAAGTTATTTTAGAAAGGGTTTAAACTGAGCAAAGATGTTTTAAAGGATTTTACAGCTTCATTGCTTCTTATTGGTTTTGAAACTGCTTCTATACAGTATGTTGATGCTCTTTTCGAGATTTCTTATCACTCAGTCTTTATTTATGATTATTACTTACTGAGTTGGAGTACTCACTTTACTCCCTGCACCATGTGTGCAGATTCAGGTATTCTACACCCGGTAGCGGGTTTTGGCTGATCGGAGGCAGAGTTATCGGAGTTTAGCAAGGTAGTTGCCGGCGTTCGCAGCACTGCTTTTCTCCCTCCTTATTTTATTAGTCTGTACATGGTACATTCTAGACTTTGTCAATTGTATTTAGATTTAGTAGATGCTCATGACAACTGACACCCCGGTTTGGGCTGTGTTTGGGTAGTACTTCCGCCTCGTTATGATATTATCCGTTGTTTAGCATTATTAAATCATGTTTTAGCCTGTTGTATTGCTGTTAAGCTGTTTATCTTCGAATTGGAAATGTGTCTGTAGACAATAAATTTGCGTCGAGAAAATGAAATCAAGACCGAAAATATCGCAACAATCCTAGTATTTTATTTCAAATATTTGAGTGTTACAATCTCTATGGATCCTCTGATTCTACTTTTTAATGGTAAATAAATTCAAGGGCCTTTGAGCTTGATCTTGAATATGTAGTTGCCACGAACGATGATCTTGTTCTTGAGCTTGAGCTTGATTTCTTGAACTTGACCTTGATTTGTTCTTCGTGCTTGAGCTTGAATTTGGTTTTTGTTCTTCGTTCTTGAGCTTGAACTTGGTTTCTTGAAGCTTGAAACTTGTTGAGAAATTTGCGGCGTTTTATCCACGAGCTCTCTCTTGCTTTTTGTTATAACTTATGGTGTCTTTTCTGAGTTATGAAGACCCCTATTTATAGTTGAGGAATGGAGGAGTTGTGATAAGAATAAACTCTTTATAACCAATCAAATTGAAGTGTGACATGGCCGCATTTGATTGGCCAGAACATGTCACTTGCACACGTGGTGCGGTTTCATTGGCCTTTCAGTGTGACTGGGCATGCCTTGTCATTTTGACACGTGGCATGGCCCTATTGGCTCCTCACTTGGCGCGCCACATCATTTGACGCGTGGCACCAAACTGGGCCTCTGGGAAGATATCATCTTGGGCTTAATGAAGTGGGCTCATCACTTTAGCCCAATTAAATGGGCTAACCCAATGGATTAAGACTTATTTATTTAATCCATATATATTGGGTTTGAATAATTAATCCGAATATATTAGCCCATAATATTTATTTGGACTACAATACATTTAATTGAGATTAAATCCAAATTTCTAATGGATTTAAATTCAATAAAATTTTGATTGTCTACAAATGCCCCCTATTTCAAGACTTGTCAAAATATCAAACTTACCAATTTAAAGGACGAGGCTTGAAGTATTAATGAAGGCGATTCCTATCTTCCCTCTTAACAAAGCTTTCATGGATTAATTCGTGCACACGCTTTCAATTTGCATCTTAAAATGACTTAGTTCTATCATATTAAGGAAAAGATAATACATTATTCGCTGTTATTTTAGAAGACTAAAATGAACAATTGTGCTTATTGAATTCAAAATACTTGCACGTGATTTATTCTTTTGCATTCAAAGTTCCATAAAGATTAATTTCTTCCCTCATTCACATGCAGTAACTATGAAATCTTTCTTTCACTTTAGGTTTACAACAAAGGGAACAATTCCTTTCCACGTAGACCAATGCTAAGACATTTTCCCTTACTTTATCATGAATGAATTCGCATGTGCGTATAAAACCTCGCTGACTCACGGCAACCAACTCCAATTAGGAGAATAACTTGTACAATTTAAATCCTTGCTGGAGTCTGATCACAGCAGCCATCGCACATCGAGAATTAATTTCCAACAACCACCTTACTGCATCTATAAATAATCGCATGACTTCCAATTATTCTACATCAATTGCAACTCACAAGCCTGTCCAAGTAAATCATTGCATGAAGTCTTCGCGTCGATCACATGCAGCCATGCACTTGATTGCATATCTTCAATAGTGATTCCCAGCCTGATCGCACTTATGGCTCTCTGTCCCCCTTGGTTGAATCCTTAGATCATCACACGACTTTCTGAGAGTTCGTTCATGGGAATACCAAGTTATTTCACAGTGTGGATTGGCAAAATGTTCACTGAGGATCCTCCATCAACCAAAATCCGATTTACCTTTTCATCGCGCATATAGCCAACCAGGTATAATGGGTGGTTATGAAGAGTGTCACCTAGCAAAAGATCATCATTTGTGAACGTGACCTTTTCCTCACAAGCATTAACTTCTTGAGGAGTGGACTCGATGGGCTTTTTCGAAGATGGTGCCAACTGTAGGACGTCACTCTTTTCTTCCTCTTTGTCAGTATCGCAACGAGAGGCATCAATGCCCTCATGGGAAATCTTCGTGCGGAACCAACTTGGTAAAAACTCCTCCAAGGTCACTGGATTTCGTGGCTTTTGAGAATGGTGCATCTCCACTTTTGCTTTCTTCAAATGCCTAACTGGATTCCATCTCCTTGGTCTTTTTACCATCATTTTCCTTGTTTGTTGTTCTATTGATTCCTTTCGTGAGCTCCTTTTGTGATGCCTACGACGAGTTACTAATGTCCAACCTTCATCATCATCAAGTTGATTGACTTCAGCTTTGTCGTTCTCCAGTAATTCTTCATCTTTACTTTATTTAAAACCACATAATTCATCCGGACTGAATGAGCCAAAGGTGATAGAGACTTGGTTTGCGCTTGCTTTCTCATCTTCAAGCACGATCTTCTTTTCGCGAGCCAAGTCCATGACTCTGTCCTTAAAGACAAAGCACTTCTCCAGAGGGTGGCTTACAAGTAGGTGATATTTGCAGTAATTTGGGTCATTTGTTTTCCCAGCTTCATTTGGTCGCTTCATCTCCGGAAGCTCAATAAGATTTAACTCGAGGAGTTCTTCGAAAATGGCTGGCATATCAGAATCCAGAAATGGGTACTCTTTCTCTTGCATTTCCTTTAGAGTCAACTTTCCACTTGGCTTATCGTGGAAAGAAGTGGATTTCACACTCTGCTTCTTGCTCACCTTTGTCGTGAACTTCATAGGTGACGTGTTGACATTCATAGCTTCTTTGCTTTCAGACTTGGGTACGAACTTGCCCCACTTCCTGACTTCTTGCTTGTCATTCCCTTTACGAGGTTCGTATATGGGCAGCCTTTCATTTCCAGCGGAGGCCATGCTCAATTCCATGTCATGGGCACGAGTTGCAAGTTCTTCAAACGTGCCAGGCTTGATACCTTGCAAGATGTAGCGCAACCCCCAATGCATGCCTTGGATGCACATCTCTATGCCTGAAGCTTCACTAAGCCTGTCTTTGCAGTTGAGGCTTGCATTCCTCCACCGACTAATAAAGTCGATAACTGGTTCCCCCTTTCGTTGACGAGTATTTGTAAGTTCTATCATACTCACAGTACGTCTCGTACTATAAAAGCGATTGAGGAACTCTTGCTCTAGTTGATCCCAGCTATCGATAGATCCAGCCTTGAGGTCCGTGTACCAGTCAAAAGCGTTTCCTTTTAGCGAGCGGACAAACTGCTTGATGAGGTAATCTCCATAAGTCCCAGCATTGTTGCACGTCTCCACGAAGTGCGCAACATGTTGTTTTGGGTTACCTTTACCATCAAACTGTTGAAACTTCGGAGGTTGATAGCCAGCAGGCATCTTGAACATATCGACCCTTGCAGTGTACGGCTTTGCATATGTAAGGGAGGATTTGGCAGCAACTTCATATTTGTTCTTAATGGTTCCTTCGATGAACTCCTTCAGTTGACCGATTGGAATCATCCCTTCAGATGAGACAGGGATAGCCTTAGTGGACGCTGCTTGTCTTGGAGGAGAGTCACTCTCTAGAACCTCTGGGAGCTTGCCGGGTGCATGGGTGGATTCTTCTTCCATCCAGATTCCCACCCTGTCTGTTAGCTTGTCAATTCTAGCCTCTTGATTTTGCATGCATTTGGTCAAGCCAGCGATTGCTTCCGTCAAGTTTGCCAACTGCTCCTCCATAGATGAAGTGTTTGTCACCATGGCCTGCATGATTGTCGTGGATGACGGAGAGTAGCATGGATTTTCACACAGATTGATCCTTGATTGGCTCATGCTATGTGGTGTAAGTGGGGAGGATCCATCACTTGAAGCATCATCATCTTCCTTCACAGCAGAGTGCTTGGAGCCGGAGAGGTCAAGCAGAGCAAGAGTTTTCTTGATCTTTTCAGCAACATCGTTTCCTCCTTCAGATACGTTTGTGGAAGATCTTGCTCCTTTTGAGGATGAAGATCCGAAAACAGGGGTTGATGCGGAAGGCACTTGGGGTGCTTGTTGTCCTAAAGAGCTTGCTTTGCTCCTCGTAACTGGTCCGAAGCTTCCAAAGGTAACACCGAGGATGTTTTCCACATCAGCATAGAACCTGGAGTTAGTAGCCTTGGTGGAAGTTGAACCGGAGTTGATTTTCTTTGAAGCTATTTCAATGTTCTTGGACTTTGGTGATTGAAAAGTTGAGATGAGAGGTAGAGATTGTCCCACCGGGCGTGCCAGAATTTGTAGACAATAAATTTGCATCGAGAAAATAAAATCAAGACCGAAAATATCGCAACAATCGTAGTATTTTATTTCAAATATTTGAGTGTTACAATCTCTATGGATCCTCTAATTCTACATTTCAATGGTAAATAAATTCAAGGGCCTTTGAGCTTGATCTTGAATATGTAGTTGCCACGAACGATGATCTTGCTCTTGAGCTTGAGCATAATTTCTTGAACTTGACCTTGATTTGTTCTTCGTTCTTGAGCTTGAACTTGGTTTTTCTTCTTCGTTCTTGAGCTTGAACTTGGTTTCTTGAAGCTCGAAACTTGTTGAGAAATTTGCGGCGTTTTATCCACGAGCTCTCTCTTGCTTCTTGTTATAACTTATGGTGTCTTTTCTGAGTTATGAAGACCCCTATTTATAGTTTTGGAAGGGAGGAGTTGTGATAAGAACAAACTCTTTCCGACCAATCAAATTGAAGTGTGACATGGCCACATTTGATTGGCCAGAACATGTCACTTGCACACGTGGCGCGATTTCATTGGCCTTTCAGTGTGACTGGGCATGCCTTGTCATTTTGACACGTGGCATGGCCCTATTGGCTCCTCACTTGGCGCGCCACGTCATTTGACGCGTGGCACCAAACTGGGCCTCTAGGAAGATATCGTCTTGGGCTTAATGAAGTGGGATCATCACTTTAGCCCAATTAAATGGGCTAACCCAATGGATTAAGACTTATTTATTTAATCCATATATATTGGGTTTGAATAATTAATCAGAATATATTAGCCCATAATATTTATTTGGACTACAATACATTTAATTGAGATTAAATCCAAATTTCTTATGGATTTAAATTCAATAAAATTTTGATTGTCTACAGTGTCGGCTGGCCTTGTCTTCACGAGAGGCGCCATCACGACTGGGTCTGGGTTTAGGGTCGTGACAAACACAATGTTAGAAACATTTTTTCTTTTTATCACTTATCATCAAGGACCAGGTACATTAGGTTATAAACATCACTGTTCAAAGTGTAAACATCACTTGTTTAAAGCACAACCTTTTCCCCCTTTTGGCATCATCGAAAAGTTGCATAGAGATGTGAGATAACCAGATTTTAAAACTTACTCATGGCCACCGGGGCTACTTCAAATGCAATCATGAATTAATCATCATAGATCAAGCTAAGAATTTTAACCATCAAAGAAATATAAACAAACAGTTAGAGCAAAAGACAGTGAATTTCATTGATGATTGATAAGATTCTACCACAGAGCATAAGAAGAAATAAAAATACTGAAATCATGAGCAAAAGAAACAAAAAGTCCCGAATTGGGTTACTGGTTGATCTACACTAGGCTAGGATTTAAGGTTTGGAAGAGGTAGTGGCTGGATTATTTGCTTGGAGAAGTTTCAGCATGTCTTGAAGAATCCATTATTTTTCTCCTTTTCCCTTGCAAGTTCAGTTCTGAGAACATCTCTCTCAGATTGTACCTCAACCAATCGTGTCTTCAGCCTTGCTATCTCAGCATCCTTTGCCTCACTCTCCTGTAATAGAGCTCTGACCTTGCTTTTGATAGGTGTCCTTTTAGATGAATCAGGTTCATTGGGAATGGTATTGACCTCATAATCGCAAGCAAGCAGAGTATTAACCCCACTTCTTCATAGGTACCTTGAAATGTGCAAGCACAGTTGTGAGAATGAAACCATAGGGAATGGCATGAGTTTTGGTGCCATTGATAACTCTATCAGTAGGTCCGCGAGGGTTTCCTATTCAGATGGAACAGGTTCATCTATATTTTTCCCAAGTTGAACCAACCCCTCAGCAGCTTCGCCAGACCCACTTCCCTTTGTTTTGCTCACACTCTCTTCTATTTCAGTAAATTCCTCTCTCCAAACAACCATTGCACCAGTTTCTTTTGTTAGACCAACAGGAGTGGGTGAAGAATCAACCACTCTTGTACCCTTTCCCCTCATAGTACTCCTAGAACCCTTGCTTTCTTTTTCGTTTCCCTTTTTATTTTTACCACCAACTTCTCTAGATTCTTTAGTCTCAACACCTGCTATAGATCCTACCAGCACAAATCTATTCTCCAAATTTGAAGCAACTTCAGAAATTGTCTCAGGAGTAACTTTAGAATCAGAAGATACCTGTTCAGTTTCGGAAGACCTACTTTCTTCCCCCTTAGTAGCAGACTTAAATGAATCTTCATATTTCTAGGATTCTTCTTCCCTACCTGCTTTCAATTGCTTGTTTATTTTCTTGATCTGCTCTCCTTCAGCGACAATCTTACGAGCCATCATTTTTACTCTACTTTTCTTAGAGATTGTTATTGTAGAAGGTGTGGAAGTGATTTCCTGTGGTGGTGATGAAGGATTTTCAGAGGTGTTCGACATATCTCGGCTAGGGTATGGAAGAGAAGTGAATTAGATTGTGTTTGGAAGATGAAAGAAGAATGAGAGTTTTTTACGGCTTGAGAAAGATGAAGTAAGGAATACACTAAAGCTGATCAATATACAAGGGAATAATTGATGGGGTAACTACAGCTTTTCAGACTCTTCGAAGTTTAATTAAACTGAAATTCAGTTTTGAAGAGAAGTTGGAGTGTATCCCTAGAATCTAGATACTTCCATTCGGTTGGGACTCTTTTGAATGGGACTGGTTCACTTGTAACAGATAAGTCCAAAAGGAGTTTGGTATTTGGTAGGACTCTGCTCATGATCCAAATATAGTTATTTCAAATTATGCAGAGTGTAGAAAACATACCGTGTCATCTTGATGAAGGAGGTTCTTCACTTATAATTCTCTTGTGTGAGTCTAAATTTGCCAAAATAGAGAAAATATCATTAGAGATTAATGAGTCATTTTAACACATGGCACAAGAGTATACTATGGAAAGTATGAGACTGAGCAAGATTTAATCTAATTATACACAATTTACAGACTTTCTAACCAATTATTTTCATTTTTTTTTTCGTTTAACCTTGAACTGGTCCTTTTAGGTGATCTTAATCATCCCTAATTCCAACCTTTTCCTCTCAAAGTGATCTCTACTTAAGGCTTTTGTGAAGATGTCAGCAATTTTCTTGTCAGTAGCACAAAACTTCACAGTGATCAAGTCTTTCTCATAGTTGTCCCTCAAGAACTGGTGCCTAACATCTATGTGCTTAGTTCTCTTATGATGAACCAGATTCTTTGTCATACTAATAGCACTAGTGTTATCACAGAAAATAGGAATGCAACCAACTTCAATGCCAAAATGTATCAGCTGTTGTTTGATCCATAGCGATTGAGCACAATCATGAAGCAGCAGCAACATACTCAGCATCAGCAGTAGATAAGGCCATTGAATTTTGCTTTTTAGTAGCCCATAAGACATGAACCAAGGAAGTATGCCATATCTGAGGTGCTCTTCCTATCCACTAGGAAACCTGCATAATCAGCGTCAGCATATCCCACTAGGTTAAAATTACTACATTTTGGATACTAAAGGCAAAGGTCAGAGGTGACTTTCAAGTATCTCAATATTCTCTTTACATTAGTCAAGTGGGACTCCTTTGAATTTGCCTGAAATCGAGCACAAAGACCTATACTGAAAACAATGTCAGGTCTGCTAGCAGTAAGATACAAAGGAGAACCAATCATTCCCCTATACAACTTCTGACCAACAGATGAACCAGGTTCATCTATATCCAATTTTGTGGATGTTGCAATAGGAGTGTCAATTTCTTTGGATGTTCCTTACTGGTTTTATAACTGAGGAATAGGTTCATAGACAGGTTCCCTCGAGGTTTGAAGATCAGTTCCTCTCTAGTCAGTTCCCCCTGTCATGTTGCCCTGGGTGGAAGGACCTGTTCCATCACCTGTTCCTTCTTGTGATGCATCTTCAGGCTGGACTGTGGTTTCACCATTTGAATTTCTTATCACCCCAATATCTTCATTATCTTGTTCCTGCCTCAGAAAGAATGTTAGTTTTTTTTTAAAAAAAAATAACATATAACTTTTTTCTACATACATAGTTCTTTTACTGTATATCTTATAAGCTTTACTATGTGAAGAATATCCCAAGAATACTCCCTCATCACTTCTGGGATCAAACTTATCTAGGGAGTCTTTTGCATTATTGTGCATAAAGCACTTGCATCCAAATGCCCTAAGATGGGATATATTTGGTTTTCTCCCTTTAAGTAACTCAAAGGGAGTCTTCTCTACAAGAGGTCTAGTCATGCATCTATTTTATGATGTAACATGCAGTGTTTACAACCTCTGCCCAGAAGCTGTGAGGCAATTTGCTAGATAGTAACATTGTTCTAGCCATATCCTCAAGAGTTCTATTTTTCCTTTCAACTACTCCATTTTGTTGTGGAGTCTTGGGGGCAGAGAAATTTGATCTATGCCATTTTCATCACAAAATTCAGCAAACTTAGAGTTTTCAAACTCAATTCCATGATCAGACCTAATGGATGCAAGACGATTTCCTAATTGTTTCTGAGTCTTCCTAACAAATGCAGAAAACATGTCAAATGCTTCATCTTTGGAAGTTAGAAATAAAACCCAGGTGAATCTAGAATAGTTATCAACTAGCACCATTACATACTTCTTTCCTCCTCTACTCATGGTTCTCATTAGACCACATAGATCCATATGAACCAGTTCCNACTTAGCATTTTCAAATTCAGTTCCATGATCAGACCTAATGGATGTAAGTTGATTACCTAGTTGTTTCTGAGTTTTTCTAACAAAAGCAGTAACATGTCAAATGCTTCATCTTTAGATATTAAAAATAGTACCCAGGTAAATCTAGAATAATCATCAACAAGTACCATCACATATTTCTTTCCACCTCTGCTCAAGGTTCTCATTGGACCACAGAGATCCATATGGACCAGTTCCAACGTCTTAGTTGTGCTTACCATTTTCTTGCTTTTGAAGGATGATATTACCTGCTTCCCCCTTGCACAAGCCACACAAACTTTGCCTTCCTTGAACTTGATGTTAGGCAGCCCTATCACCAGATCCTTGGAGACTAATTTGTTGAGTTGACTCAGACTTGCATGTCCAAGTCTCTTGTGCCAAAGGAGGGGATCATTGTCCAACACACTTAAGCAAGTGAGTTCATTTTCTAAAAGTGTGGACAAATCTACAATGTATGTATTGTTTACTCTTTTTTCCTGCAAAACAGTCTTGTCAGTGGTAAAATTAATCACAAAACATTTGGTAGAGGTGAATGCTACCAAGTTACCTATATCACATAATTGTGATACACTGATTAGACTGTACTTTAGGCCATCTATCAAGTAGACACTTTCAATAGAGTGAGAATCGTTCTTACCTACCTTTCCAACCCCAATGATCTCACCTTTCTTCCCATTTCCAAAGGAGACATTACCTCAATTGAGGTCCTCAAGTGAAAGGAAATGGTTCTTGCTTCCTGTCATATGCTTTGAACAGCCACTATCCATGTACCATATTTGGCTGCTCCCCTTCACTTGGACCCGCAAAAGGAAATCAAGGGTTAGTCTTAGGAACCCAAACTAGTTTGGGTCCCTTTCTATATGCAAAAGGGTGAATCAGATTCTTTTTAGCCCAACCTGGCAGCATATTTTTCCCTTGAACAAATTCTTTATTCTTTTTACTAGCCTTTTCTTTTGCAATACATTCACTTTTATAGTGACCAGTTTTACCACAGTGTGTGCAAATTATGTTCTCAGGAAGTGTGAGGTACTTGCTTTTGGGATCCCACTTAGGTGCAGGGGTCCCGTAGCCAAGTCCTCTCTTATTGCTACTATGGTGTTCATGTAGCCATGAAAGTGCATCGGAGGACCTATTCCATTTACAGGTTATGTCTGGCTCGTGCTTAACCTTGCTTAGATCCTCCTTAAGGACTATTATCTGCTCATCTCTTTTGTACAACTCGTCTTTTATTTTTCCTAGGTTTTCTTCTAATGTGAATTGTGTGTGATTAGCTTTCTTTTTACCTGTTCCTAATTTCAGTTTTAGATTTTCAGATTTTAGCTCTAGGAAAGTGGTGTTAAGTTCATGAACCTGGTTCTTTAACTCAGCATTTTTACTATCACTTTCACTAGCCCTAAGTTCCAGATTTTTGCACTTAGCTTTCAAAATCACACACTCCTTAGACAGCTGTTTGTTTTCATTGTTTAGATCCTTAATTCATCAATGAAATCCAGGAGTAACTCAGATAGCCTTTCTTTAGACAAAAATTTAATCTTGTCTTTGAGATGAATTATACTTACCTCAGATTCCTCATCGGATTCTCCAATTGCCATAAGTGCTTGTTCATCTCCATCTTCATCCTCTGAGTCCTCATCTGAGCTTTCTACCCAAGCAGCAACCATAGCCTTTGTTGATCCTTTGTTCTTCTTGGGTTGAACCTGTTCCTTCTTCCTGTTCCTTCGTTCAGCTCTTTCCTTCTTCCATTCAATTTCCCATTGAGGGCAATTTTTGATGTGGTGATCAGTCTTCCCACACTTGTAACACCCCTCATTGGTTTGTTTTTCAGGAACCCTTGGTTTGCTGTAGCTTCCACTTTTTGAAGGACCCTTTCCTCTCATTAGGTACTTCTTGAAGTCCTTTGTGATCATTGTCATTTTATCCTCCTCTAGATCAGCACCTTCAGTGATTCTGAATGCTAGGTTCCTTTCCTTCTTGGGTGCATCCATCTTGATGGTTTGCCTTCTAAGTTCATAGGCAGTGAGATTTCCAATTAGCTCATCCAACTTAAGAGTGGCAATGTTCTTTGATTCCTGAATAGCAGTGATTTTGCTTTCCCAAGAGACTGGTAAGACTCTTGTCAAGATTTTCTCAACCTTGTCTTCTTCAAGGATGATTCTCCCAAGAGATTTAAGTTCATTTGTTAGTGTTGTGAACCTTGTGTACATCTCCTGGATAGTTTCTCCTTCCTTCATGGTGAAATTCTCATAGTGAGAATATAGCAGTGTTCCTCTTGATCTCTTTACTTGAGGTGTTCCTTCATGAGCCACTTGTAAAGTGTCCCATATCTCCTTAGCAGTGGTGCAGCTTTGAATTCTACTATACTCATCTGGACCAAGTCCACACACAAGCCATTTCTTGGCCTTAGCATTCTTTTCCCATTTCCTCAAGTCCACAGCATTGCAATCAGCTCTTGTTTTTGGCACGTCTATTCCTTCAACATTCTTTTTCAGGGTAGCCAGGGGACCATCAGTGACAATATCCCATAGCTCATAGTCTCCTCCGATGATGTGATCTCTCATCCTGTTTTTCCACCATGAATAGTACTGACCATTAAAGAGTGGAGGCCTAGTAGTGGATTGCCCTTCCCAGTTTCCAGGTGGTGCACTCATTTTGATCTTTTCCTAAGGTGTTATCCTCTTCAAGGATAACCTGCTCTGATACCAATTGAAGTTTTAAGCATTAATACCACACAAGAGGGGGGTGATTTGTGTGGTACCCAATTTTCGCTTAAGTTGTTTATGGAAGGACCTGGTTCTTCTAGGTGTTCCAACTACTACTATTTGCGGAATAATAAATACAGAAAATAAAGAACACAGATATTTTTACATGAAAAACACCTGTCTCAAAAGGTGAAAAAAACACGACCTACTACTCAGTAGGATTTTCCCAAACTTCCACTAAAATCACTGAGCCAAAACAGCATTTACAAAACTCTTTGTAAACCTAAGGATTAACTCTAATCTCGTTGTAGCAACCAGCCTCTAACTGTTGCGACAACTTCAGGTTAATTCTAACTTGAATACTCAAAGTACCTATTACAATTGCTTCTAATAAAGCTGAAAGGTACAATATGAAACACCTACTACAATTGAACTAGAAATAAAGAAAGACACATAAAACTCTTTATGGAGCTGGTTCTTCAATCTGGTTCATGTAGCTTCAGGTTTGCACACTTGAATCACACGCGAACTACTTGCAAAAAACCTTGCTATTTTGCTCCCAATTCACATTTAATTCTGCTTTTTTGTGCAACCCATGTAATGTGAGAACATCCTGCAATTTATAGAGTTAGTAGATGAGGAAATAACTAGAGTTCTGATGCAACTCTTCCTTGGTGGAAGATTTCTAGTTGATTTCAACTTCTAACTCCTTCCCTATCTTGGATAGTGTTCTCTTTGATTAAGGAGTCCTACTCCTTATCAATTATGCAACCTTTTCGGTCAGGAGATATTAAATACACCATGTTAAGCTTATCTCTTCACGTACATCCCACATGCCTGAATCTGCGCGTTTTTGTGCACCTGAGGGATGGACCTGCGGGATGGACCTTGTTCATGTCTGAGTTCCTTTGTCAGTCTTCAAAGCTAACCTTTACTTGGGCCAACAATTGTGTTCCCAAAAACTGATGAAATATGCTTAATTGCAGGAGTATTAGAAAATGCGCATCCAAGATGAAATCCAACTCAAGAAGGAGTGATCTGAACTCAAGGACAAAAACAGACATAGAAGCTTAAAGTGTGGACCGCAGAATATCATCTGCGGCTGCAAATTGTGCAGAAGAACTTATCAGAGATCTGTGAGAAGTGCGGTCCGCACATGAATTGTGTGGCTGCAGAAGCTAGGCAAGAGCAAAAGTTTAGAGAACATGCATATCAAGTTCAACGGAAGTACGGACCGCAATCGCAGTTGCATTTGTGCGGTCCGCCATGTGCGGACGCACTCAGAATTGTGCGGACCGCAGAAAGAGAGAGATGCGGCTGCGGTTTAGAATTATGCGGTTGCAAGATTCCAATCCTGTCAGACTGACGCAAAGTGCAGATCACACATGAAATTGTGCGGCCGCAGAACCTCCGAAAGGGTATTTTTGTTCGAAAATTCCAGCTCTGTATAAATAGAAGAGTTTCACTTTTTTAGGTCAAGTTGTGATATCAGCAGCCAGAGTAGACGTTTTTCTTTACCTTCTTTAGTAGTTTTTGCCATTTTGAGATTTTTGAACATAGATTTCATTATTTTAATTAGCAATATGGGTTTAATTATCATCCCTTCTTCTATTTCTTCTGTTTTAAGCATGAGTAGCTAGATTCTTACTAGGGTTGTGACCCAACCCTAGAGTGTAAACCTAATGGGTGTTTGATTTATTGCTTGTTTATGGTTGGGTGTTTATTATTTAGCCTTGTTCTTGCTTTTTATTGTAGAATTAATGCTTGCAAACATTAGTTCATGCCTATTTGACTTGTCTCTACTTGAGAAAGAGAGACTTAGTTTAGGAAAACTTGGGTTACAAGAAATTGGGGTAAATCAAGAGATTGATAGTCCCAATTAAAGGGTTGAATATAGAGATAGTAAAACCCGACTTGAGCTTTTTATCAACCGTTTTGTTCAATACCCATTTGGACTTGAGAAAGCCAAATTGGGCAAAATCACTCTCTGACCGAGAGGTATTGAGTGGGTATTCGAGTATTGATAGCTATAATACACCCCGACCAATAAAACAAGCTTTAAAATTTACAACTCGTTAGGCAAACACCTAGGTGAAGGTCATAGCCCTAGCCTTTTATATCATTTGAAAAACCACAAAAATAATTTCCTAGTTTTAATTCTTAGTTAGTAATCTTAGTTTAACTTAGACTTAGAAACAACCCAATTATGTGGAAGTGCAATTTGAGATAATTCGAGCTCATTCACTATAATATATACTCCTAAGTCCCCTTCATAGCTCCCTGTGGAAAATCGACCCCGACTCCTTGTTGGGTATTACTATTGCATCGACCGTTTCACAACCTTAAATAGAGGTGTGACTTGGCGAGATCACTCGGGGATCACTGCTTGTGTTATAAATTCAATATGCTTTGAAGTTATCATGTTAACTGAATAACTCATTCATACATAGATCTTTGACAGAATTTCATGTTACATGGTGCAACTTGGTGGTTAGTAAAGATATATATCAACATAGATAAAATAATGTCTGGATACTACATAGTTTAGATACCATTAGACTATCAATCAACTCTATTAGCGGGGTAAATACTGACATTACTATTATGCCTCTGTTAGTTGTTTTAACATTGGTTATTCGCTATTCTTTTCTAGTGCTAGCAATCAACCTGTGATGCGCTATTAAACGTCCATCCCTTTGTAGAATGTGCAACTTAACCAACTTAAATATCTAAGCTAAGCAGTGAAGGTATTAACTGATATTACAAGTGTGAATTTTGATGAGTTATTGAATCCTTACATGGATAAAATGAATAAAAGCATAAGCAGATATACCTAGACGGATTATAATTTTAAGTATACGTCACCTGTTTAGTGCATTGCTAAACCTATTGAGACAATCTCAACTATTAAATGTCACCACATCTTTGGCTACCCTTCAAGTTAGCATTAAAACTACTGAATTGTATCTTCCATATCCTCAGATTCATCTGGTTACTGCCACTAGTAGTGGAGAAGCTCTTGGAAATCTAGTTCTGGTTCCTACTATTTTCAGTAAATGGGCTATTTTGAGTGAAGGAAAGTAAAATGTGTCCTACCAGAATGGGCAATTGTGAAATCTCTTCCATTTCTTTCTCAAAATTATAAAGTATAGAATAGACAACAAAGACAAATTTTTCTGATCTACTATAATTAACTACTACAATTATTTTGAAAAAAATCAATAAGAACATTACATAAAAGAAAAGGGTACTAAGAATCACCTTAAACTCGTAGTAAACTCAACCAACTTTCCGACTTCTGAAAACAAGAATTGTTCCCCATATTAAATAGTGTGACTTGGAGTTGACCAATTTATGTTGAAACCAAAAATGGCTTACACCATGTCTCCACTATTTGGTGTCGCAAAAAGAATAAACTTTACACTATTGGTAATCATCTCTTTTACAGAGAGTTATTCCATGTGTAAAAGAGTCAATCATAAGGAAAGAAGATGATCAAGACTGGATATTCAGGATATACAAGTATAACAAATTACAAAAATATCAGTTTACAACTACAACATTCACTACACATAGCATGTGTCATAGCAGCTGCTACTCCAGGTCACTAATAATTACAAATGACTGCAGTTTGTGTGTGTAAACATGTCATACACAGCTAGATAAAGATTCAACACAACTTTTTCATATGCTACAAGAGAAAATACGTAAGATACTAATCGGTCTAGATTGATACATAAATGAAAAAAGAAAAGAACATGCATACTGGTGTTAAAGAAGAAAACCTTTTACTCTCAAAATAGCAAGTAGGTGAAAACTTCTGCATCAACATACAATTGGTGTATGACTATGTATAGCAATCTCGCAGTAACTTATGATGCAATTGGACAGGTAATTAATTTTTATATTTTAAACAGTTCCTAATTTTACTACATATGAAACAAAGAACCCATATAGGTAATACCAACTTGAAGAAATTTCTTTCCAAAGCCAACATTTCTCGGGAAGACCATATGATCTAGAAGATATGTGTAAAGAAAAAGTAATTAATAAAGCCTAGTGCTATATATTCACGAACAACTTTCTCCGTATCAATGAGCTAAAATTTAGTCGAACTATAGAACTTCATGTGCCATGGTGTAGCTTAGTGGTTAGTATATATATATATATATATATATATATATATATATATATATATATATATATATATATATATATATATATATATATATATATATATATAGAGATAGATAGATAAAGAAATATTTGGATACTACACAGTTTAGATACCATTACAAACATCAATCAACTCTGTTTCAATCTCGAACTGGTTGATTGGCTATTGTTTAGACACCCTTGCATAATACTATACTAATTTACCGTAACTGTTTTATGATTTCACTCAACACATTTTTGTTTTTGAACTATATGAAAATAAGATTGACGAATCCTTCTCCTACAGCGTAAAACCATTGACAATATCGTCACAACCACCAACAGATATATTAAAATATTCCTTAAGAGTTCCTTACCAGTTGGTCCACCACCCTAACCATCATGTTTCACAAACACTAAAGGCATACCAGCTTTTACTTATTGCACTTATTTCAAGTATCATTGGTATTCTGCCAGAAAAATCAAGCCACATATGTTAAAAAAATAAAAGAGTAATCTAAGTCAAGGGAGTTTTGGAACTGTTTTTATCTTCAAGGATATCATATCTTAATGCATGCTTTATCCATTACCAGAGAGTAGTCTGACTTTTTTAATCAAACACGTTGTAGGAACAAGTTATATGAGTTTTAGGTCCTACACTTTATTTTGCTCATATTTATTATAGACATATATATATATCCCAGATATTGAGTTATCCATATTTTTTTTAATGGAACTTTTGTGCTTTCCATGTATTTGCTATCTCATAGGTTTTGTTACAGGGTTTTATGAAATTGTGGCCTATTAAGGTTATTTCTGGACCTAGTGATAAGCTAATGATTGTTGTAAACAACAAGAGTGAAGAGAAGCAGTTTGTTGCTTAAGAAACCTCTTCTATGGTGCTGAAAAAGGTGAAGGAAATTGTTGAGGCCTACCTTGGCTCAGCTGTCAAGAATGACGTGGTGAATGTGACTGCATACTTCACATATCCATACGTTATGACATGAAGATGATTTACGTCTAATTATTGAGTAGCAGTTTAAGTATTTGCCCATGTAGGAGTTAGCCTTTAGAGCCGTTGATGAATCTATAGTACTATTTATAATTACGACATCTACCACTAGTGTTGATGCCGAGAATAGAAATTACAAATTGAAAGCTCTACTTTTGTTCTTGCTGATTTCATAGTTCCTTCTAATTGTCAATGTATAAGCTCAATAATAAAAAATTCCAAATAATACTTTTCTTTTCAAATGTTATATTTTACATATGTCGTGCAACGCACGGATACGGATACTAGTATAGTGATAATGTAAAAAACTTGTTACAGGATCTTATCCAAATATACCAAAACTACGCGGTGAAACTACAGTGACTTACTGCCAAAAATACCTAACTAATAATCGGATTCTTTGCATCTCATTCAATATTCAATAATCCAAAAATTGACAAGAACAAATATGCCAACTCAATTACACGCAAGCACACTCCTATAAACAAGCCTATAATCATTACACCCCTTGTCCCAAATTGGATCAAATATTTACCAGAATTATAGGAGGTTTGTGTTGACCTACAAAGGATATAATTTTAATGGATAGATAAACTTCACATCTTACTCTGTTTGGATCATTGTTCCCTATCGTTTTATAATGTATTGTATTGTATTGTATCGTATTTTATCGTATCGTTTTATGAATATAATGTTTGGAGAGATTGTATTGTTTGTTATTGTTAAATAATAATTTGCTGTGGTTTGACTGTACCGTACTGTACTGTAACTAATAAATTTACTAAAATACCCTCAATTGTTTAAATATTAAATTTATCAAAAAAAATGCATAAAAATGATTTTAAAAAACAAACAGAAGAAGGCAAAACACCTTAAGAAAGCAGAACAAAGGAGTGAGACAGAAGAAGGCAAAACAAAGGAGCATACCTAATTAGAATTGAGTTAAAAGCAAATTAGGAGAAAAAATAAAACAGAAGGCGGCAAAACACCTTTAACGTTGGCGGCAGAAGTTCTGGAAAAAACTAAAGTAGGTTATAGGTTGGAGATTTGGAGTTAAAATAGCAAAAAAAGGTAAAGGATAAAATAGAATTGTGGAGTAATAAGTTAGGACATAATTGGAAAGAAAAATAGGAAACAATCCCACCACACCAAATCGGTTATTTCAAAAAAGGGGACTTTTCATTGTTCCGGAACAATGAATTTAACAATACAATACAACAAATTTTAATGAAACAACCAAAACAAACATTGTTTTGGTATAACAATACAATACGATACAATGGTAAACAACCATCCAAACAAGCTGTTAACTCCACCTAATAGACAAAAAGATTTACACTATCTTTGCGTAAAAGTTAAATTCTTTTAACTTCTTTTTATATTAATTCCTCACCATATGTCTCGTTGGAAGCTTTAAAAGGAAGAGAGCCACAATTTTGTTTGACCTTCCTTCTCTTCTAGCCACTAAGATATACATTGGTCAAAAAGAGCATATTTTTCGCTCAAAATCTTGCCTTTTCTATTGAAAACGTGATTATTTCTTACTTGAATTCTTGTTCTATAGATTTACGGGAGAAAACAGCAATTTGCATGCTCCATATCTATTCTGTTCTATTAAGAAGTTTGTTACTATTTTACTCCAAAGTGAAGGTCTCTAATTGGTATTTGGTGGGAATTATTTTGTAGATGCTACAACCTTGACAAAGTCCTAGGATTTTTAGTGTCAATGGCCGCTTGTGCTTTAAATACTGGTTTATCTGTTTGTGGCCCCTGTTTCAATTCCAGAGCCACCAAAATGTCTCTTAGTCATTGTTCTTCAAATGGTACTCTGCAACTTAAAGGTTTGGCATCCAGAGAATTTCTAAGCAAACCCTTGGATTATGCATCAGATCATAGCCATTGGAATGTTGCATTTCCAGCATCCATTTGTGTTAATGTATGTAAATTTTGTTACTTTTGCTTCTGTGTTAGTCACTATATTGTTCCTTGTTCCTTCCGCTTCGTTTTCTTACTATCTTGTTGTTGTTACTGCCTGGTGCTACTGATTGTCTTTTCGTCTTTCGTGAGCCGAGGGTCTATCAGAAACAGTCTCTCTACCTTCAAGGTAGGGGTAAGGTCTACGTACGCACTATCCTGCTCGGATCCCACTTGTGGGATTACATTGGATTTGCTGTTGTTGTTAATCAATATATTAGTGTTTTCATGTTTCATTCTTGTTTTTCATTTTTGAGATTAATTCATGAAGTGTTTTGTCCTAATCATTTTAGGAACAAGAATCAATATGTGTTGACAGTGGTAAGAGATGGTGGGAGAAGAGCCATAAGCCCAACATGGTAGAGATTAGTTCTGCACAACAACTTGTTGATTTATTATTAAAAGCTGGTGATAGATTGGTCATAATTGACTTCTATTCTCCTGGATGTGGAGGTTGCAAGTCTTTACATCCTAAGGTATGGTATATAGCAATGCACTACGCCGTAACCCTTAGCAAGCTGGAGTTTACTATATGAATCATCACTATCTATGCCGATCCATTTAAACATAAAATAAAAATAAATAAAGAAGTTTGAAGTTATAACTGGTGCTACTATTGATGTTTGCAGATCTGTGAGTTAGCTGAATCAAACCCCAATGCCATATTCCTCAAAGTAAACTACGAAGAACTGAAAACCATGTGCAATGCTCATTACATCCCTGTCTTACCTTTCTTCAGATTCTATAGGGGTGCACAAGGCAAAGTCTGTAGCTTCAGCTGTACCAATGCAACAGTAAGTACTGTATTTCATATTTCTTGGACTCGGGTGGATTTAGGGTAGTTTTTATGGGCTCAACTAAACCTATTTATTTTCGAATCCAAATTATGTATACGTGTGCAAAAATATTTATAATTGAATATATAAATAATATCATACTTATTCTGAACTCAGATCCTTTGTATGTCCTATTACTGCCCAACCCTCAAGTTGGTCACTGATACTTTACTTTCTCTAGTTTATCACGTAACTGAAATAGTAAATGTTGTAGTTTCTTATGGTAAAATTTGTACTTGTGCAGATAAAGAAATTCAAAGATGCATTAACAAGGTACGGGAAAGATCGATGTAGTCTTGGTCCAGCAAGAGGTTTAGATGAATCTGAGCTTTTAGCCTTAGCCTCAATTGGAGAATTATCAAGAAATGATTGTACGAGGAAAGATATATTTCAAGAATCATCCCTTACAGGAGTAGTAGATGTATACTATAGCACTTTGGAGCTAAAAGAAGGTAAAAAATTTGTGATGACCTAGAATAGGGATTTGGAAAAAAAAAAAAAAAAAATTCTTAATTTCATATTAGCAATTATATTTTCATGTCTCTGCCATTTGGGGTATCTTATTATAATTTGGATTAGGATGTGTACTTGATAGTGACTGTTACAGTATCAATCTCCCTCCCCCCTACCCCCCCCCCCCCCCTTCCCAAAGGCTTTTATTTCCCATGTGACTTTTTCGATTGTCCTTTTGTATGAGACGAAAATGGTCCTTTTGAATGGTTCCATTAGAAAATAGTCATATCATATAATTTAGGCCAAATACCTAGACAGCCCAACTTGGCATATTTTGTAAATTAGCCTTATAAACTTATTAAGTGACCAAATAGACACCTGAACTCGCTCCCAGTGTATCTTTCAAACACAAGTGTCTCAAAGTGAATACTGAGCGCGTGAAAATATTTTTGTTAACCTTTATTTTTGGGAGAAATTCAAAAATAGCCAGATTTACCACTGGTCGTTGAAAAATAGCCAAGTTTCAAAAGTCATCAAAATTTAGCCACTTTAAATCTGAGCGAAAATACTGTTCAAAATCCGGAAAAATACGCCCGCAAATTTTACGGGAGTTCCAGCATAAGTATGCTTGTACTCCCGTAAATTTTACGGGAGTTCCAGGATAACTATGTTGGAACTCCCGCAAATTTTACGGGAGTTCCAGCAAGTATAATTGTCCAGTATAATATACTGGAGTTTGGAGCACTGGTGCTCCAGTCTCCCGCAAATTTTACAAGAGTTAGCAAAGTATACCGGTCCAGCATAATATGCTGGAGTTCGTAAACAAATGCACCAGAACTCCCGTATATTATACTGGACCGGTCCCTGTTGCAGCAAAATAGTGACTATTTTTCATTGACTTGATAAACTGGCTATTTTTCATTGACCAGTGTGAAAACTGGCTATACCATAATATTTTAACTTTATTTTTACTTTATATATGAAAAAGCCTTAAAATTTCAGTCATCTCCTCCGGTGAATACTTGATCGGAAAAAATGGCTTATCTTCCCTATTAAAATCCAAATAGAAACCAAAACCACTCTTCGCGCATTTGATCATTTTTTTACATCACCCCTATGACAAAAAGAAGCCATAGGATATCCCCTGCACATTTGAGGCCCACCTCCACCATACACAGATATAATCCTTTCTAGTGTTAATTCAACTACTGTGTGCTTTTTCATTCACAAAGACAACACACAGACAGTTGGGATGTAGTGTAGTATCACCATAATTTTTGACGTGTAGTAAAAATTTTATGTATAAAAATTTATTAAAATTATAAAAATAGTAACCCATAACTTTAAAAATATAATGGGTTCAATGCTAAAAACTTTAAAAGTTGAACCCATAAAATTTAAATCCTGAATCCGCCTCTGCACACAGAGAAACAATCTTCTTTGTAATACACACAACTAGTGCACGACACACTTAGGGGTGTCAATTTGAGCCCAAACCCGCCCAACCCTCCCAGAGATTAATGGGTTGGGCTACAAACATATTAGCTTATGGGTCAATTTGGGTTGAGCCCAAGTTAACCCATTATTTTTTATAGCTCATTCTGACTCATTAAACAGCCCAAATACAACCCATGAATCACCCAAAACAAAGGGATCTCAACCCATTATCTGAAAATTTACTTAGTTGCCCCAAGTTTACTTTTTTTTTTGTATTTTCAATTTTCTGTTCTTTTGTTTTTCTGCACCACCCACAACCCTACCCCTATCCCCCCTCCCCCCCCAAACCCCATAAAAAAATTTATATTTATTTTTTTGTATTTTTAATTTTTTATTTTTGTTTTTGTTTGTCGGCACTACACCACCTCCCCCCCCCCCAACCCAAACCTATGCTTTATTTGAAATTATAAAATAAGAACATTCATATTAATACCATGGGCATAAGAATATTTAAGACAAAAATGACATCAAAGTAGACAATCCACTTCTGCTCGAACAAATGCAAAATTATTTACTTTTGTGACTTAAGGGAAAAAAGTGGTTTTAGGGGTGTGCATTCGATTTATCGATTCGATTTTGACCCTTATCGATAATTACTTATCGATTATCGATTTGTATATATGCTTATCGTTATCGTTTCAATAAGGTTTCGATTTTTTCGATTTCGATTTATCGATTTTGGAGGCTTATCGATTCGGTTATCGATTACACCAATAAGAAAATTTGCTGGATTCAACGGAAAGTATATCGCTATAAACGCGCCTAACTAATATGGACAAAAAGAAGCTAAAATAAGACGAACACCATTTATAATATAAAAATTGTGTCAACAAGCACATGCAACAAAACTAAAGTAAGGGATCAAATGTATGCCACCAACACTCCAACGGTATAAAAAAAACAAAACAAAACAAAACACATCATCACGGCTAACTCCGTTTTTCATTAATTTGAACTTCATTCTCTTGATCGTTTAAATATGATACGATTCCGTTAAATGTGGTAGAGGAAATAATAGGGTAAGGGACTTAGGGTAAAGGAAAGGGTATAGATTAGGGAAAATAATATTGTATAGCCGCTTTCAAAATAGTAGCGGAATATATATACATTCTGTATGTTATATTAATCTACACAAATAGGTAATTACTCATTTAACAAGTGTCTACAGTCTAGGGGTGTGCATTCGATTTATCGATTCGATTTTGACCCTTATCGATAATTACTTATCGATTATCGATTTGTACATATGCTTATCGTTATCGTTTCAATAAGGTTTCGATTTTTTCGATTTCGATTTCGATAGCAAATAATCGATTCGATTTATCGATAAACCGATTTGAATGCACACCCCTAAGTGATTTGGCGGGCTGGGAGGCTTGTGGGTTGGGTTGGGTTCGGGGGGGGGGGGGTTGAGGACGAGAAAAAAGAAACGTTAACTAAAGCTCATGCACAGATTAAACTTGTTACAACAATGAATGCTACTGGATACCGGACATGGAATGAAAATTAAAAGAATTGTTTTATGGGAGTATTTAACTTAGATTTAGAGGGACAAAAGGTTGGCAATTCTATGTTTCGATCTTTGCAACAACAACCTCGAAAGATTATATTTAGAGACCAAATTAAAATTTAGAAACCAAAAAAGAAGAGAACAATTTAAAACTTACTCAGTTGTTTGGTATGAAGCTATACGCAGTGGCGGATCCAGAATTTTAAGGTCGTGGGTGCTCATTTCCTTTAACATAAATTTGCTACCAATTATATAGTATAAATGCACGACTATTCTAACCCGACAGTGTAAAAAGTTAATGAGAAAACGCCTGTTAATATTATCAGTACCAAAACAAACTTCTAATCATAAAATTGCAATGAACTTTTTATGAAGCATAAACAATAAGCATGGGGAAAAAACCCCAAATCCCTCTACTAAAAGTTTTCAATCTCTAGCTTTAATAAAAACATAATCTTATTACGTTGTTCCTTACGTTTTGATTTTGAAACTATTTTGAAGCATAACAGTGATTGTTAGCTTTCTTTTTTCTTTTCGCTGGAAGGTGTATTTTCTTTCTTTATGTGAGAGCCGAAATCCAAGAAGTGGAGAAGAGTTTGGTCATTTGGTGTCTAGTAAAAATTAACTTTATCCTGAATGAGATAAAGCCTAAAGAAAATAGAAAATAGAAAAAGTAAAAAAAAAAAAAAAAAAAAAAAACGGTAACAAGTACAGAGCATTGGAAAGACAGAGAAAATAGCCAGCGAAATGCTGTCCCAATTTGGAATCGAACTCGTGTGGCTTAAAAACACGCTCTTAACTTCAGCTTTGAATCAAAGCACCCATGAGCACTTTTGTTTCGTGGGTGCTTACTAATTGAATATATTATTTTTCTATGTTTTCTTATATAATTGTACATAGTTCACGGCGGCGTCAATGGGTGCTTCAGCACCCGGCACGGACTACATAGATCCGCCCCTGGCTATACGTACCCAAACCGAATACGGTTTCTCAATTTCCATATCAAAACCACTACATTATAGGCAATATGTGAGGCTTTAAAGGAAAATTATTAATTGTTTTCTCAACTTTTAGGCATACTTGGACATGGTTTAATACAACCTCAAACAATTTTAAAGAAAAAGTGATAGTTTTATACTTCAATACCACACCAAAGGGGTGACTTGTGTGGTACCCGATTTTTTCGCTTAAACTGATTATGGAAGGACCTGATTCTTCTAAGTGTTCCTTGACCTACTATTGCAGAAATAGTAAATGCGGAAAGTAAAGAACACGAGTATTTTATGAGGAAAACACCTGGCTCAAAAGTTGAAAAACCCACGACCTACTTTTCAGTAGGATTTTCCCAAACTCTCCACTACTATCATTGAGCCAAAAACTGCATTTACAAAAACTCTTTTGTAAACCTAGGACTAACTCTAATCCCGTTGTAGCACACAGCCTCTAACTGTTGCGACAACTTCAAGTTAACTCTAACTTGAATACTTTGAGTACCTATTACAATTGCCTCTAGATAAAGCTGAAAGGTACAATATGAAAACACCTACTACAATTGAACTAGAATAAAAGACAAACACTTGGAACTGGTTCTTCTATCTGGTTCATGTAGCTTCAGGTTTGCACACTTGAATCACACACGAATTGCTTGCAAAACTGCCTTGTTATTTTGCTCTCAATTCACGTTTAACTTCTGCTTATGTGTGTTACCTGTAAAAAAGAACAATGCCGATATTTATGGAGTTAGTAAATAGAGATTGACTAGAATTCTGATGCTACTCTTCCTTGGTGGAAGAGTTCTAGTTGATTTCAACTTCTAACTCCTTCCCTATCTTGGATAGTATTCTCTTTGATTAAGAAGTCCTTCTCCTTATCATTTATGCAACCTTTTCGATCAGGATCAGGAGATGTCAAATCCGTCAAGTTAGGTTTATCTCCTTCACGTGCATCCCACATGCTTAAGTCTATCCACATCTATGCTTCACTGAGATGGACCTGGTTTATGTCTGAGTTCCTTTGTCAGTCTTCAAAACTAACCTTTACTTGGACCAACAAAAGGGTACATGTAAACGTTCCTGTGATACTAAATATTGTAAACACATTACAAAAGTAAACTCACATGTTGAGCACTATATGAGTTTTTGGTTGATATTGTCTCTTATCTTTGAGGATAGGTCTATTTTGGTCCCACAAATATAACCCTGAGGATATTTAGTATCTTAAGAATGCTAAAGTAGAGCGTCTTTAGTCCCTTATCTTTGAGGGTAGGTCTATTTTGATCCCTCAAAT
Source organism: Nicotiana attenuata (assembly GCF_001879085.1). Classification (NCBI taxonomy): domain Eukaryota; kingdom Viridiplantae; phylum Streptophyta; class Magnoliopsida; order Solanales; family Solanaceae; genus Nicotiana; species Nicotiana attenuata. Next base: position 56,082,021 of record NC_031993.1, read on the forward strand.
AAAACTCTGAGCATGCTAAAATGGAACACCTTTAGTCTCACAGAATGTGTTCAAAACTAATGGTGTTAACCAACTCTGATTCATGAAGCAAGTCTTCAGCTCTGAAGCAAAACGTTTCCTCTCCTTTTTGTTGGATAACGCAATTATCACTTTAATTCCTCATTTTTAGATGATGTCTTCAAAAAAATTTGACCTTGAAATGTATAAATTTTGCATACTATTTTGTATATATATACATGTCGTATTTTAATATACAAAAATTAAACAAATTTTATATACATTATTACCAAATGTAAATAGTTTCTAACGCGGACTAAAAGTGAGAATACTATCTAATTATTCATTTACTTCAATAACGCCTAGAAGTGATCTTGGCAGCTCAAGTTTTTCAAATTTTAACTTTCCTTTTTGGAAAAATCAACCAAAATATTTAAAAGTAAGAGTTTCAGCGTTAAAATCTTAAATTTTTCAACTCTGTACTATTAATGGGTGTTGGTTCATTAAATATTTTCGATAAGTAAATTAAAAAGATAGTGAGTGCCGAAACCAACCCCGTAATTGATTTTGAGAAGATTATGCCAGTGAAACTAAAGTTGCTCCAGTTTAACATACTTAAGGGACTAAATATGCTCGGGGTTATTTTTGAGGAACCAAAATAGACCTACCCTCAAAGATAAGAGACTAAAGGTGCTCCGCTTTAGCATAGTTAAGGGACTAAATATGCTCAGAGTTATATTTGAGGGACCAAAATAAACCTACCCGGAACAATATTGGTCAAAAACTCAGCACTATACCTTCACCAACCTTCCTCAGACCAAGTAAAATTTACATCATCCCTTCCAACTTCGACAACGATGGCCTCACAACAAATTATGCGAATTCCACCATTGTACAAAACTGCAGAATATGTATCTGAAAGTAACTATAGGACATAAACTGTCACTCTATTTATTGAGTGTTCCATTAGTCAGCTTACATGGAAGCTCCTGCTCAGATCAGCTATCCATCCCCACCTCAAAATCCAGAAATTTACTGAAACATACTACTAAAAGAATGCATCAAGAATAACAACCATAACATGATGCCATCATTAAGTTTTAGATTCACTGATGATGGTCTAGCCAGCAGTCTATTCTTATGGATAAAAATCCGATAAAATCTATTACACTAAATTTCAAGATAAAGCAAAGCACTGTATCTGATATTTCTTGTAGTGCAACAAGTATGAGACCTCAAAAAAGCCTTCATCATTCATAAGAAAGATGATCACATGCGATGCCACTGGAGCCCAACAAATGAGAAGGCTTCAACAGATAGCATCATTCAAATCTCCGTTCTTAATTTACAATAATCAGGCTTCAACCAAAAGACAAATAGGTGCAAGAAACAATAACACACAAGAGAGTAAGAGATCAAAATGAAAGCCGAAAAAAATGTGCCTCAGAGGTAGTGACAATTAAGTATCATCATCTTTATACATCAAGATAATACGTGCATAATGCAAACATCCTCATGAGCACATTTAGACAAGATGAAGAATAACACTTACATGAGCAACAAAACAATGGAGGAGTTATTGTGCTTTTGTCATATATGCATGACACCGAAGAATGGCACAACCCCTCAAAAGTCATTTCAAGGCAAACAAACAAGAACAAATGAGTAGTACGCAAGTTAATAGGTGACAATTAAAACATAATGTTCCTTTTTTAAGATAATATGAAGTTATGAACCACAAAAACACAATTTCAAAATAAACAAAGCCAAAGGAGCAATATAAAAGCAAACTAGCAAAGTCAAAATATTTCCAGCTATCACTCTGTGTGCAACACATGCATGTCTTAACTAGAAATGACACGATGTCTAAATCTAAAGATAACAAATTTATTGCTAGCAAACTCTTCTTAACAACCAAAAAAACAACTTCTAAAACAAGAAACTTTATTCTAGCAATTAATTAACCACCAATGGTAGGTTAAGGAAACATAATTACACCTCAGATACGAACAATAATAGGATATAGAAATATAAAACAGGAGCAACTGTGACAATTAACATTAGTCTCAATTAGCATCAGAGAGATTCCCATCGACAAATCATCATCCCCTGTAAAGGGTGCTGATATCCCTGTCTGTTTTATCATCATAGCAGGGACTAATGCCAAAATAAAAAATAAAAAAAAATAAAAGAATAAATTAAACCAAAAAAAGGAAAATTTTGAAAAGGGGTTCTCTACAGATCTACATCTAACAAGAAAGCACCTTTCATTCAGACAGCTTTGTAATTATTTCAAACCTTTATGTGTATTACTTTAGAAGCTCATGCACTTATGATACCAGGTTCAGGGAATTATAATAGACGTTGGCTGTTTAGCTTCCGCATTTATACTTAGAACATATTTGTTATTTTAGTTCGTTATTAATGTTATCGTTTAAGCTACTAAAAGAAGTAAATTGTTCTAACATTGGCTTGCCTAGCAAGTGAAATGTTAGGCGCCATCACGAACCCGACGGTGGGAATTCCGGGTCGCGACAACACGTGGCATGCATCGAATACACTATTGGAAAGTACTGGACAATACATTACTGGACTGGATCCCAGAACGCGAAATGTTTTGTGCACAGACTGCCATTTTTAGATTTAAGGCCTCTACATTTATCAAAACCATAACTTTGATAGTCCAAATAGCGTAATGTAGCCTACCGTATCTTAATCAGAGGACGATTTATGATTACCTGAGAAATTCTAAGGAACAACCATGCCATATGTTACAGTTAGAACCATGTGTTAGCTAGTCAACTAGAGATGCTGGATTTCTAATACAATCTTGTAAATAATTATCTCCGCCTGTCCATATGAGATTGGTAGGATGAGTATATAGAAGGATTTGGTTATTTGATCATTGGCCTCTATCCAGAAATTGATGATGGTGATCGAGTTGGAATTCGTTCAATTGGATGTACAGAAAATGTCTATGATCATACATGATACATCACAAAAGATAATTATACTAGCAGCTATGAAGTATATTATACTCACTACAAGAAAATAAATATACGAAGACATTTATTAAATGCCATATTAAGCTTCTTATTAAATGTCGCAAATTCGTTTATCGACATTTATTTTACATTTGCATCAAATATCATAAATTTCAATGACGTTTATTTTCTGACATTTAGGTAAATGTCGGTAAGAATTTTACGACATTTAGTTTACGACACTTAAGTAAATGTCAATAAGAAATTTACGATATTTATTTTACGATATTTAGGTAAATGTCAGTAAGAAATTTACGATATTTATGAAAATGTCGTATTTACATTTACATGACTGTCAAAAACGATTACTGACTTTTTTCACAACTTTTTAAAATGTCGTATTAAAAATTCCAATATTTAGATTAACGTCGGTACCAAATTTTTTAAATATTAATAATAGTCCTCTGTTTAGTTTTATCATAACACTATACATTCAATATGAACATCCACAAATTTCAACCTTCAACTAACATGAAATATATGTAAAACAAATGCCTTTTAATACTTTAACTAAAGAACAAAGTAGCAATCTAAGAAGTACTCTGTACAAATAGATGATGCTAAATTAAATGATTTGTTCTCAAGTAAAACTCAAATCCAACTAAATCATAAAAGATAGTAATTTTAACAATTAACAACGTTATTATCAGTTTAGAATGAATTCCCTTACTTCTAGACTAAATCCTGCAACAAAGCCTTTTTGTAACGACCCGCCAGTCGTTTAGAGAGTTATGGCCTCATTCTCCCATTTTCTGCTTCTTTTGTGTTCCTCAGCTGTATTTTGACTTACGGGGTTAGTTAGTCGGGTTCGGAGTGGTTTTGGAGTGAATTGAGATATTTAGTCTCTTATGAGAAGGTTTAAGTTGGAAGAGCTTACCGGATGTTGACTTATGTGTAAACGACCTTGCATTTGAATTTTGATGGTTCTGTTAGCTCCTTTAGGTGATTTTGGACTTAAGAGCGCGTCCGAAATGTGATTTAGAGGTCTGTAGTAGAATTATGCTTGAATTGGCGAAAGTTGGAATTTCGGCAAATTTGGTCGGTAGTGGAAATTTTGATATCGTGGTCGGAATGGAATTCCGGAAGGTGGAATAGGTTTGTGGTGTCATATTTGACTTGTGTGCAAAATTTGAGGCCATTCGGACGTGGTTTAGCGGGTTTCGGCATCGTTTATGGAATTCGAAAATTTAGAAGTTCTTAGGCTTGAATCCGAGTGTAATTTGGTGCTTTGATGTCGTTTTGGGTAATTCGAAGGTTCGACTAAGTTTGTACGATGTTATGGGATATGTTGGTATGTTCGTTTGAGGTCCCGAGGGCCTCGGGTTGATTTCGAGTGATTAACAGAACTAGTTTGGAAATTTGAGAAGTTGCTGACCTGCGGAGTGGGCGCCGCACGTGCGAGCCCGTAGAAGCGGAGAAGGAGCCGCAGAAGCGGCCAAGGTTGAGCTGGGCAGAGGGCGCAGATGCGATGGCATTCCCGCACCTGCGGAGGTCGCAGAAGCGGACCCAAGGGCGCAGGTGCGAGGAGGGACCGTAGAAGCGTGATGAATTCCGCACCTGCGTAAGCGCAAATGCGGCCTCAATCTGCGATGGATTTTCCGTAGGTGCGGCGTCGCAGAAGCGACTTTTGGACCGTAGGTGCGGTATCGCTGGGAAGAATGTATAAATAGAAGAGTTCGCGAATCTTTGCTCATTTCCACCATTTTCAAGTCGGACCTTGGAGCTTTTGGGGTGATTATTGAAGGGGATTCAAGGGTTTTTCACAAGGTAAGTTGCTTGAGCTCTATTATCATTAGCTACGACTTTTGGACCGCAGGTGCGATATCGCTGGGAAGAATGTATAAATAGAAGAGTTCGCGAATCTTTGCTCATTTCCACCATTTTCAAGTCGGACCTTGGAGCTTTTGGGGTGATTATTGAAGGGGATTCAAGGGTTTTTCACAAGGTAAGTTGCTTGAGCTCTATTATCATTAGCTATGGTGTTTTCCCGTTGATTTCCCACCTAATTAGTAGGATTTTTGAAGTGAAATAAGGGGTTAGGGCTTGAAATTTTGGAGAGAGTAATGTGGGGATTTGCGGGATCAAATGATGTCAAATTTTGATGAAATTGGTATGGAAAGACTCGTGAGTGAATGGGCTTTCTAGTCTTGTGATTTTTGACGGATTTCAAGAAGTGGGCCCGGGGGCCGGGTTTGAGTGAATTTCGGGAGTTGGCCTATAATTTGGTATTTTTCTTGTGGAATTGGTTCCGTTAGCCTATATTGATCGTATTGTATTGCTTCTGGCTAGATTCGGGACGTTCGGAGGCCGATTTGAGAGACAAGGGCATTGCGGAGTAGGAGTTTGTGTGATTTAAGGTAAGTAACGCTTTCAAACTTGGTTTTGAGGGTTCGAAACCCAGAGCTATGTGTTATGTGGTTAGTAGTGAGGTGACGCACATGCCAAGTGACGGGCGTGAAGGCGTGCACCGTGAGAATTGGGACCTGGTTCATTCCATGGCACCGATTAGTGACTCTATCTTGTTGATATCCGTGTTTTCTTCATGTGATGAGGTAAATGAACTGTAAATCATGCTAGCTATCATGCTAGGGCTTTACGTCGATACTGTTGAGACCCCTAGTGGTCGTTTCTTGCTGTTATCTCACTGATTTTATTGATATTCTGTACTCAGTCATATTCATGCACTCCATATCACAGTCTCAGTTATTATTTATTTGTACATCTTATCATTGTTTTGGGCTAGTTTCATGACATTGTGAGCCTGTGGGTGAGACTAGAGAGTGATGACTGAGTGAGGCCGAGAGCCTGATTATGAGTGACAATTATAGGGCCGGGCTGCGCGCCGTAGCGGTTATATTGATTTGAGATAGCGCTTGTGCTGGAGGAGCCCCTCCGGAGTCTGCACACCCCCAGTGGGCGCGGTTGATTATATTCAGGGATGGATCTTCCCTTGGTATGGAGATGGATCTTCTCCATGAGGCTGGATTCGCCTGTTTTCCTCGGTGTTGGAGACTGTTGGTCAGTGATGTATATATTCTAAGATAGATCTTCCCTGGGCCGTGTGAGCCATATACAATACCGAGTGGTTGTGAGGTTATTATTATTATCTGGAGATGGATCTTCACCATCGGGCTGGTGTGATGACCCAAAAGGTCATCACTTGATTTACAAGTTAATTCTGTGTTCCTAGGTCTTAAAAACCTCCTTTTATCTTGCCTCGATTTGTGTGCGCGGTCCGAGCATATATCCGAAACGCTTTTATGTGAAAATTTGATAAAAATGCTAATTTTGCCTTTAAAATTGAATTTAAGTTGACTTCGGTCAACATTTTGGGAAAACGGACCCGGACCCGTGATTTGACGGTCCCAGAGGGTCCGTAAAAAAATATGGGACTTGGGCGTATGCCTGGAATTGAATTCCGAGGTCCCAAGCCTGAGAAATGAATTTTTGAAGAAAATTGTTTAACTGAAATTTTAAGAGTTTTTGGAAATTTAAATGTGTTTGGATTTGATGGTATCGGGCCCGTATTTTGGTTTCGAATCCCGGTACAAGTCTTATATGGTATTTAAGTTGTGCCTGTAAAATTTGGTAAGAAACGGACTTCATATGGCGTGAATCAGACCCTCGGTTGTGAAATTTGAAACTTCAGAGTTCTTGAGATTTTTCTTTGATTTTGATGCTAAACTCGTAGTTCGAGGTGTTATTTTGGTAATTTGATCGCGCAAGCAAGTCCGTATGATGTTTTTAGGTTAGTGTGCATGTTTGGTTTGGAGCCCCGAGGGCTCAGGTGAGTTTTGGATAGGACATGGAGTGAAATTGGACTTAGGAAAACTGTTGGTGTGTTGCAGGTCTGCAGGCTTGGCAATTGCGAAGCCTGGCTCGCAAATGCGAGCTCGCATTTGCGAAGATGGGCTGGGCAGGGAGACCTTCGCATTTACGAAGCTCAATGTCGCAAATGCGACTTCAGCAGGGACCGCAATTGCGAACGGTAGTTCGCATTTGCGAAGAAAGCAGGGGAGGCCTACCTTCACATTTGCTAAGCCTGGGCCGCAACTGCGAGTTCGCATTTGCGAACCTGACATCGCAAATGCGATATCTGCACCTGTGCAACTTATAACTTAGACGAAATTTCTTCATTTTTCAAACTTTCTCAAAACCTAAACTCTCTTGAGCGATTTTCCAAAGACAAGTTCTTCTCCAAATCATTAGTAAGTCATTTCTAACTCATTTTCTTCAATCTATAACATCTTTTTACATGATTTCAACTCAAAATCAAGGTTTTTTCAAGGAAAATTGGGTAATTTTGGGTAGGACTTAGGATTTTCAAATTTTGGGGATTTGGACCTAGATTTAAGGTTTGAATTCAAAATAAATTATATATTTGAGTTCGTGGGTGAATGGGTAATCGGATTTTGGTTCGAACCTCGGGTTTTGACCAAGCGGGCCGGGGGTCGATTTTTGACTTTTGGGGGAAAATGATAGAAAACCTATAATTTAGCATTGGGATTGAATTCTTTAGAATTTATTGATATTGTTAAATCAATTTGGGTTAGATACAAGTAAATTGGAGGCGAATTTTAAAGGAAAAGCGGTGTTTAAGGCTTGAGTTGGTCGTGGAAGTTCGAGGTAAGTGTTTGGTCTAACCTTAGCTTGAGGGAATAGGTGTTGTGCCTTATTTGCTATGTGTTAGTGTAGTGTACGACGTATAGGTATGGTGACGAGTATCTATACATTGGTGTCAAGCATGCTCGTAGGTCTTAAATTGTGATCGTTGTGTTTCTTAATAAGTACTACGTATGCCCAAATTGTTGATTATCCATGTTGAGTAAGATTTATGATTTTCTTCTTGGTATTTGGTTATTGTTGAGCATTGGCTCTAGTTGAGGTGAAATTGTGAAGTTGAATATTGGTACAAGTTTGGTTATAGCTGATTCCCTTTCCAGGACGTATTTAATTCTTATTGTTGATTTTCTTGTCGGGATGTATTTATTCTTATTGTTGATTCCCTTGCCGGGATATTGTTGTTGCTATTGTTTGTGTGAGGAAAGAGTGATAAAGCACGAAGGGTGATGCCGTGCACATTTACATTGATATTGATGCATATGGTGAGGAAAGAGTGATAAAGCACGAAGGGTGATGCCGTGCACATTCATACTTATTTATATGGTGAGGATGAGAGATAAAGCACGAAGGGTGATGCCGTGCACATTTTCATTACTTGATTGCATTGGTGAGGATTGAGAGTAAAAGCACGAAGGGTGATGCCGTGCACTTATTTCCTGTTTGTTATGATTTCTTGTTGTTTTTGGTTCAAATGCCTTAATTGTCTTATTCCACTATTACTGTCATTCTTTATGTTAGTATTTCCACAATAGCATGTTACCCCTCCCCGTTACTTTTGAATTAGTTCTGTTACTGTTATTCAGCTAGATACTATGTAACTGCAGGTTAATTAGTTGTTGTGTCCTAGCCTCGTCACTACTTCGCCGAGGCTAGGCTCGACACTTACCAGCATATGGGGTCGGTTGTGCTGATACTACACTCTGCACTCTTTTGTGCAGATTCCGGTACTGGAGCATACGGACCTTAGCTTGGGGTTGCTGCCTTCAGTCCATCGGAGACCTGAGGTAGTCCTGCAGGCGTCCGCAGGCCTTGGCGTCGCCTTCCTATCTAGATTCTTTCTGCTCTTTTCTATTTCAAAGACAGACATGTATTTATTTTGTTCAGACCCTGTTTGTAGTATTCTTAGATAGTCCGTGAGATTGTGACACCGGTTCTGGGTGGTTTATGTTTATGGATACGTATTGGTATTAGTTTAATTGTTAAATTTCATTCTTCCGCTTTATTATTTCCGCTGTTTATAATATGTTAACTTGCGCTTGTTAAGAGGTTAAAAAAATAAAAAGGGTAAATTAATCGGAATAGTTGGCTTGCCTAGCTCTCACTAGTAGGTGCCATCACGACTCTCGAGGGTGGGAAATCCGGGTCGTGACAAGTTGGTATCAGAGCTCTAGGTTGCTTAGGTCTCACAATCCACGGACAAGCTTGGTAGAGCCTGAGGGATCGGTACGGAGACATCTGTGCTTATCCCCCAGAGGCTACAGAGTTAGGAATAGTTTCTCTTCTATTCTTCTCTATCGTGCGTTTGGTTTCTCAATGCTAATTGAACTTCTACTCCGTTCTTTCGCAGATGGCGAGAACACGTGCTTCTTCATCCGTTGACCAGCAGCCCGAGCCCCCAGCAGCAGCTCCCACGAGGGGCAGAGGACGAGGCCGAGGTCGTGCTAGGGGCCGAGGCAGGGGCAGAGCTCAGCCCAGAGCAGCAGCACCAGCGGAGGAGCCTCAGGTATAGTTTGATGATAAGGTTCCGGCCCAGACAGTTCTGGTGGGCCCAGCTCAGGTCCCAGAGGGGTTCATTGCTACCCCAGTACTCCAGGATTCTTTGGTCCATCTAATGGGCCTTATGGAGAGTGTCACTCAGGCCGGATTACTTCCTGTAGCACCAGCCGTCTCTCAGGCTGGGGGGAGGAGTACAGACTCCCGCTACCCGCACTTCGGAGCAGATGGCTCCCCAGTTTCAGACTCCAGCAGCTCAGCCAGTTGGAGCAGTTCAGCCGGGTGTAGTAACTCAGACCGATGATGGAGCAGCTATGTCTGTCGATGCCTTGTGGAGGTTGGACAGGTTCACCACGCTGTTCACTACTACTTATGGTGGTACATCTTCAGAGGATCCCCATGATTACTTAGACAATTGTCATGAGGTTCTTCGGAACATGGGGATAGTGGAGACCAATGGGGTTGACTTTACTGCTTTCCGTCTGTCAGGTTCCGCCAAGAAATGGTGGAGAGATTATTGTTTGGCCAGACCAGTTGGATCACAGCTCTCACTTGGGACCAGTTCTCGCAGCTATTTCTTGAGAAGTTTCTTCCCGACACTCAGAGAGAGGAGTATCGCAGGCGGTTCGAGTGTCTCTAGCAGGGTTATATGACTGTCACCCAGTATGAGACGAGGTTTATTGATTTGGCTCGTCATGCTCTTCTGATACTCCCCACCGAGAGAGAGAGAGAGAGAGGGTGAGGATATTTATTGAGGGACTCGCTCAGCCTATTAGACTGCAGATGGCTAAGGAGAAAGGTAGCGAGATTTTTTTCCAGGATGCGGCCAATGTGGCCAGGCGGGTTGAGATGGTTTTAGCTCAGGGGAGCAATCAGGGGTATGATAGGAGGCCTCGTCATTCTGGCAGATTCAGTGGTGCCTCGTCTGGAGGCAGGGATTCTTTTGGTAGAGGCCATCCTCTTAGGCCATTTCAGTAGCACTTCAGGTTTCTCACGGTGCTCCAGGTGGCTGTGGTCCTCATATGCAGTAGTCTGATCAGTTGCCCTATAGTGCACCACCAGCTCCTATCAGTGCACCTCCGCTCCAGAGTTTTCAGGGTGGTTATCCAGGCCGTCAGGGTCAGTTTGAGGGTCAGCAGTCTCAGCAGCCCAAGTCTTGCTATACTTGTGGTGATACGAGGCACATTGCTAGGTTTTTCCCTCGAGCCTCGAGCAGTTCTCAGCACCAGGGTTCTCGCGCTATGGTTCCAGCACCGGGGGTTCCACTGCCCGCTCAGCCAGCTAGAGGTAGGGGTAGAGATGTTAGAGGTGGAGGCCAGGCCGCTAGAGGTGGAGGTCAGGAAGCTAGAGGTGGAGGCCAGCCAGCAGGAGGCCGTCCTAGGGATGCAGTTCAAAGTGGTGGGCCCCAGCCCCGATATTATGCTATGCGAGGCAGACCTAAGGCTGAGGCCTCCGATGCAGTTATCACAAGTACGGTTTCAATATGCAGTAGAGATGCCTCAATTCTATTTGATCTAGGGGCCACGTATTCTTATGTATCATCTTATTTTTCCCCTCATCTGGTTGTGCCTCGTGATACTTTGAGTGCTCTTTGTATATGTGTCTACATCAGTGGGTGATTCTATTGTGGTAGATCGTGTTTATCGTGCTTGTGTGGTTGTTATCGGGGGTCTTGACACCCATGTAGATCTCCTACTTCTTGATATGGTGGATATCGATGTCATTCTGGGATGGATTGGTTATCCCCTTACCATGTTATCTTGGACTGCCATGCCAAGGCTGTGACCTTAGCCTTGCCGGGTCTACCTCGTTTGGAGTGGAGAGGGACTCCTGGTCATTCTAACCGTAGGGTTATCTCATATATGAAGGCTCGGTGTATGGTTGATAAGGTGTGTTTGGCCTATTTGGCGTATGTTCGTAATTCTAGTGCTGAGGTTCCCTCTATGGATTTTGTGCCCGTTGTTCGTGAGTTTCCTGAGGTATTTCCTTCAGACCTGCCGGGATTGCCACCCGACAGGGACGTTGACTTTTGCATTGACTTGGCTCCGGGCACTCAGCCCATTTCTATTCTGCCATATCGTAGCCAGAGTTGAAAGAATTAAAAGAGCAATTGCAGGACATGCTGGATAAAGGCTTTATTAGACCGAGTGTCTCGCCTTGGGATGCGTCGGTGTTGTTTGTTAAGAAGAAGGATGGGTCGATGAGGATGTGTATAGATTACCGGCAGTTGAACAAGGTAACAATCAAGAATAAGTACCCATTGCCGAGGATTGATGATTTGTTTGACCAGCTTCAGGGTGCCCAAGTGTTTTCCAACATCGACTTGAGATCTGGCTACCATCAGTTGAGGATTAGGCCATCCGATGTTCCTAAGATAGCTTTCCGCACTCGGTACGGGCATTATGAGTTCTTGATGATGTCATTCGGGTTGACAAATGCCCCAGCAGCTTCCATGGATTTGATGAACCGAGTGTTCAGGCCTTATTTGGATTCCTTCGTGATTGTCTTCATTGACGATATTTTGATCTATTCCCGCAGCCGGGAGGAGCACAAGCAGCATCTTCGAGTCGTTCTTCAGACTCTGAGGGATAGTCAGTTGTATGCTAGGTTTTCGAAGTGCGAGTTTTGGTTGAGTTCAGTTGCATTCTTGGGCCACGTTGTATCAGTAGAGGGTATTTAGGTGGATCCGAAGAAGATAGAGGCAGTCAAGAACTGGCCTCGACCCACATCAGCTACAGAGATTCGGAGTTTTTTGGGTTTGGCGGGTTATTACCGTCGGTTTATGGAGGGGTTTTCATCTACTGCAGCCCCGATGACCAGGTTGACCCAGAAGGGTGCCCAGTTCAGGTGGTCGAACGAGTGTAAGGCGAGCTTTCAAAAGCTCAAGACAGCTTTGACTACAGCGCCAGTATTGGTATTGCCTACGGGTTCAGGGCCTTATACAGTATATTGTGATGCATCGCGTACTGGACTTGGTGCGGTGTTGATGCAGAATGGAAAGGTTATTGCATATGCTTCGCGACAGTTGAAGATCCACGAGAAGAATTATCCAGTTCATGATTTGGAGTTAGCAGCCATTGTTCACGCGCTGATGAATTGGAGGCATTATTTATATGGCGTGTCGTGTGAGGTGTTCACGGATCACAAGAGTTTGCAATACTTGTTCAAGCAGAAGGAGCTAAATTTGAGGCAGAGGAGGTGGTTGGAGCTGTTCAAAGACTATGATATCACCATCTTGTATCATCCAGGAAAGGCCAATGTAGTGGCCGATGCTTTGAGTAGGAAGCCAGCCAGTATGGGCAGCCTTGCGTATATTCCAGTCGGTGAGAGGCCGCTTGCTTGGATGTTCAGGCTTTAGCCAATCAGTTCGTGAGGTTGGATGTTTCTGAGCCCAGCCGTGTGCTAGCTTGCACAGTCGCTCATTTTTCATTATTTGAGCGTATCTGTGATCGATAGTATGATGATCTCATTTGCTTGTCCTTAGAGACACAGTGCGGCACGGAGGTGCCAAGCAGGTTACAGTCGGAGATGATGGAGTTTTGAGGATGCAGGGTCGTATTTGTGTGCCTAATGTGGATGGACTTCGTGAGTTAATACTAGAGGAGGCCCATAGTTCCCAGTATTCTATTCACCCGGGCGCCGCTAAGATGTATCAGGACTTGCGGCAGCATTATTGGTGGTAGAGAATAAAGAAGGACATTGTTGCCTATGTAGCTCGGTGTTTAAATTGTCAGCAGGTAAAGTACGAGCATCAGGGACCTGGTGGTTTGTTCCAGAAGATTGAGATTCCTAAGTGGAAGTGGGAGCGTATCACTATGGACTTCGTTGTTGGACTCCCACGGACTCAGAGGAAGTTCGATGCAGTATGGGTTATTGTTGAAAGGCTGACCAAGTCAGCGCATTTCATTCCTATGGCAGTTTCATATTCCTTGGAGCGGTTGGCTGAGATCTATATCCGGGAGATTGTACGTCTTCATGGCGTGCCCGTATCTATCATTTCTGACTGTGGTATGCAGTTTACCTCGCATTTCTAGAGGGCAGTTCAGCATGAGTTGGGTACTCGAGTCGAGTTGAGCACAACATTTCATCCTCAGACGGACGGACAGTCCGAGCGTACTATTCAGATTTTGGAGGATATGCTCCGAGCATGTGTTATTGACTTTGGAGGTTCTTGGGATCAGTTCTTGCCATTAGCAGCGTTTGCCTACAACAACAGCTACCAGTCGAGCATTCAGATGGCCCCCTATAAGGCATTATATAGTAGGCGGTGTCGGTTGCCGGTTGGGTAGTTTGAGCCAGGAGAGGCTCGGTTGTTGGGTACAGCTCTAGTTCAGGATGCCTTGGATAAGGTGAAGATCATTCAGGATAGGCTTCGTACAGCTCAGTCCAGGCAGAAAAGTTATGCCGACCGCAAGGTTTGTGATGTGACATTTATGGTCGGAGAGCGAGTGTTGCTCCGGGTGTCGCCCATGAAGGGCGTGATGAGATTTGGGAAGAAGGGCAAGCTAAGCCCTAGGTTCATTGGTCCTTTTGAGATTCTTGATCGAGTGGGAGAGGTGGCTTATAGACTTGCGTTACCGCCGAGTTTATCGGCTATGCACCCAGTGTTTCATGTGTCCATGCTTCGGAAGTATCACGGCGATCCATCCCACGTGTTAGACTTCAGCACTGTCTAGTTGGACAAGGACTTGACCTATGAGGAGGAGCCGGTAGCTATTTTAGACCGGCAGGTTCGTCAGTTGAGATCGAAGAAGTTCCCTTCAGTTCGTGTTCAGTGGAGAGGTCAGCCTGCCGAGGCAGCTACCTGGGAGTCCGAGTCCGATATGCAGAGCCGATATCCCCATCTTTTCCCCGACTCAGGTACTTCTTTTATATGTCCGTTCGAGGACGAATGGTTGTTTTAGAGGTGGAGGATGTGATGACCCAAAAGGTCATCACTTGATTACAAGTCAATTCTGTGTTCCAGGTCTTAAAAACCTCCTTTTAACTTTCCTCGATTTGCGTGCGCGGTCCAGGCCAATATCCGGAACGCTTTTATGTAAATATTTGATAAAAATGCTAATTTTGCCTTCAAAATTGAATATAAATTGACTTCGGTCAACAAATTAGGTAAACGGACCCGGACCCGTGATTTGACGGTCCCGGAGGGTCCGTAGAAAAATATGGACTTGGGCGTATGCCCGGAATTGAATTCCGAGGTCCCAAGCCCGAGAAATGAATTTTTGAAGAAAATTGTTTAACTGAAATTTTAAGAGTTTTTGGAAATTTAAATGTGTTTGGATTTGATGGTATCAGGCCCGTATTTTGGTTCCGGAGCCCGGTATAGATCTTAGATGGTATTTAAGTTGTGCGTGTAAAATTTGGTAAGAAACGGACTTCATATGACGTGAATCGAACTCTCGGTTGTAAAATTTGAAACTTAAGAGTTCTTGAGATTTTTCTTTGATTTTGATGCTAAACTCGTAGTTCGAGGTGTTATTTTGGCGATCTGATCGCGCGAGCAAGTCCGTATGATGTTTTTAGGTTAGTGTGCATGTTTGGTTTGGAGCCCCGAGGGCTCGGGTGTGTTTTGGATAGGCCACGGAGTGAATTTAGACTTAGAAAATAACTGTTGCAGGTTTAGAGAAGTTGCAGGTCTCTGAAATGAGCTTCGCGGTCCGCGATGAATCTTCGTGACTGCGGTGGGGTCTTCGCGACCGCGGTGGGGTTTTCGCGGTCAGCGGTGAGCAAGGCTATATCTTCGTGGCCGCGCTCGATATCTCGCGGTCCGCGGTGGAGCTCCACGGCCGCGGTCCTTTTTCTGCGGTCAGCGGTGAGGATCTGAGAGGGGTATATATAAACGAGACTTTTCAGCCATTTTTCATTTTTCAAAAACCCTAAAACATAAGAGGCGATTTTTCAAACACTCCTTCTTCTCCAAAACACAAGTAAGTGATTTTAAACTCATTTCTTTCACTCCTTAACTTCTTTTTACAAGATTTCATCCTAGAATCTAGGGTTTTCATGGTGGAAATTGGGTATTTTGGTTAGAACTTAAGAATATCGAAATTTGTCAGATTCCAAAACCAATTGTATATCCGGGCTAGGGGGTGAATGGCTAATCGGGCTTTGGTTCGAACCTCGGGTTTTGACCAAGAGAGCCCGGGGTCGATTTTTGACTTTTTGGGGAAAATGGTAGAACTATAATTCAGCATTGGGATTGAATTCTTTAGAATTTATTGATGTTGTTAAATTATTTGGGTTAGATACAAGTAAATTGGAGGCGAATTCTAAAGGAAAAGCGGTGTTTGAGGTTTGAGTTGGCCGTGGAAGTTCGAGGTAAGTGTTTGGTCTAACATTAGCTTGAGAGAATAGGTGTTGTACCTTATTTGCTATGTGTTAATGTAGTGTACGACGTATAGGTATGGTGACGAGTATCTATACGTTGGTGTCAAGCATGCCCGTGGGTCTTAAATTGTGATCGTTGTGTTTCTTAATAAGTACTACGTATGTTTAAATTGTTGATTATCCAGGTTGAGTAAGTATGATTTTCTTCTTGGTATTTGGTTATTGTTGAGCATTAGCTCTAGTTGAGGTGCAATTGTGAAGTTGATTATTGGTACAAGTTTGGTTATAGCTGATTCCTTTGCCGGGACGTATTTAATTCTTATTGTTGATTCCCTTGCCGGGACGTATTTATTCTTATTGTTGATTCCCTTGCCAGTATATTGTTGTTGTTATTGTTTGTGTGAGGAAAGAGTGATAAAACACGAAGGGTGATGTCGTGCACATTTACATTAATATTGATGCATATGGTGAGGAAAGAGTGATAAAGCACGAAGGGTGATGCCGTGCACATTCATACTTATTTATATGGTGAGGATGAGAGATAAAGCACGAAGGGTGATGCCGTGCACATTTTCATTACTTGATTGCATTGGTGAGGATTGAGAGTAAAAGCACGAAGGGTGATGCCGTGCACTTATTTCCTGTTTGTTATGATTTCTTGTTGTTTTCGGTTCAAATGCCTAATTGTCTTATTCCACTATTACTGTCATTCTTTATGTTGGTATTTCCCCCATAGCATGTTACCCCTCCCCGTTACTTTTGAATTACTTCTGTTACTATTATTCTGCTAGATACTGTGTAACTGCAGGTTAATTAGTTGTTGTGTCCTAGCCTCGTCACTACTTCGCCGAGGTTAGGCTCGACTCTTACCAGCACATGGGGTCGGTTGTGCTGATACTACACTCTGCACTCTTTTGTGCAGATTCCGGTAATGGAGCATACGGACCTTAGCTAGGGGTCGCTTCCTTCAGTCCATCGGAGACCTGAGGTAGTCCTGCAGACGTCCGCAGGCCTTGGCGTCCCCTTCCTATCTAGATTCTTTCTGCTCTTTTCTATTTCAGAGACAGACATGTATTTATTTTGTTCAGACCGTGTTTGTAGTATTCTTAGATAGTCCGTGAGATTGTGACACCGATTCTGGGTGGTTTATGTTTATGGATACGTATTGGTATTAGTTTAATTGTTAAATTTCGTTCTTCCGCTTTATTATTTTCGCTGTTTATAATATGTTAACTTGCGCTTGTTAAGAGGTTAAAAAAATAAAAAGGGTAAATTAATCGAAATAGTTGGCTTGCCTAGCTTTCACTAGTAGGCGCCATCACAACTCCCGAGGGTGGGAAATCCTGGTCGTGACAGCATTGAACAGGCCCTCCAAGTCGTGCCACGTGTACAAGGTGGATTGGAAGATGTTCCATCACATTAAAAAAACCACATGGAAATATTTTTTCCACTTTACTAGAAGTTACACGAATGTTCTGATCCATCCGGAGTAGGTTTTCTTTCCTTAATGTGGTAGAACACAAGTCTTTAAAAAACAAACTAATCTCTGTGATGGGTTTCCAGATTCTTTCAGGCAAACCGCAAAATGCAATAGGCACTAAGGTCTCCATGAAAACATTGTAGTCATGACTTTTCAAATGGCTCAACTTCCCTACCTCCATATCTACTTTTTTTCCAAGATTTGATGCATAACCCTCAGGCATCTTCAATTTCGTAACCCAATCAAAAATTTGTCGTCTTTCCTCCAAAGTGAATGTGTAACTTGCGTTGGCCTTGAACACCTTACCATTGTTTGCTGTCTGCAAGTATAATTCAGGCCACCTGCAATATTCTTGTACGTCCATTCTAGCCTTCGGGTTATCCTTTGTCTTACCTTTAACATCCATCACTGTGTTGAACAATTGTCAAAATAATTTTTCTCAATATGCATGACATCAAGGTTGTGACGGAGAAGATTATCCTTCCAATAAGGCAACTCCCAAAATATACTCTGTTTCGTCCAACTATGAGTAACACCATATCCGGGGAATCTATAAGGTGGAGCTTCAGTAACTTTACTGAAGTTCTGGACCCTCTCCCAAATTTCCTCACCTGAAAGTATCGGAGGTGGAGAATCATATTCCATTTTATTCTTTTTGAATGCATTTTTCATCCTTCTAAACTCATGATCATGAGGCAAGAATTGACGATGACAATCAAACCATGATTGCTTTCGGCCATGTTTCAAAGTGAACGCTTTACTATTTTCCATGCAGTAAGGCAAGATAGCTTCCCAGCAGTCATCCACCCAGACAACATTCCATACGCAGGAAAATCGTTAATAGTCCACATTAAATTAGCACGCAAATTGAAATTCTGCTTGGTTGATATGTCATATGTTTCAACACCATCATACCATAATTGTTTTAGCTCATCAATCAAAGGTTGCAAATATACATCAATCAAACTTTTCGGATTACGTGGATCGGGGATAATACAATTTAAGAATATATATGGACTAGTCATACACAACTCGGGTGACAGATTATAAGGTGTAAGAACGACAGGCCAACATGAATATGGTGTCGCAGATATAGAAAAAGGCGTGAAGCCATCCGCACATAGACCTAACCGAATGTTCCTTGGTTCACTAGCAAAATATGGGTATGTCCTATCAAAGTGCTTCCAAGCTTCCCCATCTGAAGGTTGACACATAACACCAAGTGGTCTTCTATTTTCAAAGTGCCATCTCATATGAGGAGCAGAACTCATCGACGCATATAACCTCACTAAAAGAAAGTATGAAATTTGCAACAAATTTTTAACAACAACTATAGTTTTGTTGGCAAAAATTGACAAATAACAATAACTTGATAAAATTGTTGCTATATCATAGATCTTTTAAACACAAAATTTTTCTTGTTAGCAAACATAATAATATCGTTGCCATATTCTATCGTTTAGATAATAAGTTTTTAATTAAAAAAATTAGCAACAACTTTTTTGCAACAATCACAATGTTGTTGGCTTATTGTAACGAATGACAACAACTTGATAAAATCGTTGCTATATCATAGAAATTTTAGCCATGATTTTTTCCTTGTTACCAATGTTTTATATTCTTATTGTCATATTTTATGGGCAATATAATAAATTTAAAATATAAATAGAATTGGCAACAATAAATTGGTATTGTTGGCAATACAATTTATTTTTGCCAACAATATGGGTGGGTTGTGGCCTAAAACTTAGCTAATTATTTTTCAGCTTTTCCGCCAAAATCGAAGGCGCCAAAATCTTTCGGATTTAGCTAAGTATTTTCAAGTTTCCACCAAAAGAAACGCGGCAAACCTATTTTCAACGCAAATCAGTTTTTTCTTTTCAATTAACTTTTCCTTAATCCTTAGCCTATTTCAGTTGCCATTCTAGCTAGGTTTTTCCTTTATTGTTCTACAACTCTGAGCAACTAGTTCTAATATTCTTGCTTCATTATTTCTCGTCAACAAAGTCTGGTGAGTCTTGTTGATTACTATTCATCTCTAATGTGTTTCTTCGATAGTATCACTGTTTGTGCAAGTTATATACTGTTATTTTAATTATATTTTGATATAGAGTCTTTCTCTGACCTTTCTCCTTATTTATTTTTTTGGTAAATTGACAGCAAATAATTGAGGGACAACTACTATTTTATATTTTTGTAGGTAATTATATAATGAATAAAAGTTGTGTTGTGTCTTGGACTGTTTTGATTTCTGGGTATGCTAAAAGAGGTGATGTTTATGAAGCAAGATTAACTTTTGATTAATGTCCAGTGAAAGATAGAGGAGTGTAGGGCTCTATGATATCTGTTATGTACAAAATATTTGTTTTTATTAAGGGCTAAAATTATTTAGGCAAATGCAAATGACGGGGATTGATCCTGATGAAGCCATTTTTGTTAGTGTACTTTCTACTTGTGCTCATTTAGGTTCCCTTGATATTGGAATTTCGATTTATAGATATGTGAAGAAGTTGAGAATGTCAATGAGTGTTAAATTAGGCACTGCTCTTATTGATATGTGTGCGAAATGTGGTTACTTGGATATAGCAGAGGAACTGTTCGATGAAATAACTCAAAGAGACCTTATTTGTTGAATGCTATGATATTAGGATTTGCTATGAATGGCAATGGTTTAAAGGCCCTACAGTTATTCAATGAGATGCAAAGTGTCGAGATTAGGCCGGATGATGTTACATTTGTTTCAATGTTTACTGCTTGTAGTTATGCGGGCTTGGCAAATAAAGGTCTAAAGATGTTGAATATAATGTGTAATGTGTATCATATTGATCCCAAACCTCGGTAATCTAGTAATCGTCATCCAATAGATCGGATTATCCTCAAAGAATTGGAAACCTCTCTGTTGATGTGGTCCTTTATTTCTGAAAAGGGTTGGCCTGGGAATTGATTANTTGTATAAGTTAATATAAACAAACTTTTTATGCCTTCACATTTGGTAATAAATTATCATAAAGAGTAGGATTTGATTATTTGACGTATTCATTTGTTTGTAGTCACTTTGAGTGAAGTATGATACTAATATATACTTTAAATATTCAAATCACTAATATTTTAAATCTCCTCAGAAGATACAATAGGTTGTTAGTTGCTATTTATAGTATGAACATTTATTAGCTAGTTTTTGATTAGCTAGTTCTTATATAACCATCCGTAATGGTTCATGCCTCTTCATGTCATTATGCTTCGTTGCGGAAGCTTTAAATTCAACTTTATTGGTGCGGTTCTTACCCGACTGTACACTACCTGGTTCATGTCTCTTTGCCACTGAAATGCATCTGTGAAGTCATTTTTGAGCCAGCTGAATATGCACATTTATGAGGTTTTGGACTATCCAAAGCATCCAAAAGTGCCTGGTCATGGTCTAAAATCAAAGTCTTGTTTGAAATCTCATCTGACTGTTTAAAACTCTTCAAGTCTACTACTGCGATCTGGACAGTTGCTGGTGCATCTGTACTGATCTTTTCAGTCTGCTGCATCTTAAAATTGTTTGGAGTTCCTTTTTTACTGGATACTATTGTCCAATTTTCAGTCTTCTTCACAGAAGTGTTATCACTCTTTGCACCTCCATTCAATGCATCAGTAGCTTCAGCTTTTTCAACTACTTCAAATGCATCATTAGTTCCATCACACAACCCCACTTTGTTCTCACTGCTAGGATGAGGCAGAATTATCTGCTGCACATTATCATCTCCTAAGGCTGGTAAGTTAATCCAACATCCTCCTCCATTTCAAAAAAAGTTAATCCAACATCCTCCTCATGTGTAAGTGCATCAAAAGCATTTTGAGTTATGATAGCTTTTGAGACATTCTGTCGTTCAGCTGGAAAAGTTGACTGCTGTTGCGTATTCTCCACCAACGGAGAGTTATCTTGCCTACGTGAAGATTGCACCGCTTCATTCCTGCCACCCTTAGTTTTGTTCTTTGTTATCCCATCAACCTTAGTCAATGAGTTAGGGGATACTCCTTTAGGCTGCCCAGTTTGCGTAGGTGCAAATTCCAGTCAAGCTGTTTGTGCGCCAACATCATCAGTAGAGTTGTTTGTGCACCAGTATCAGTAGTAATAGTTTGTGCACCAACATTAGCAGTAACAGTTATTTGTGGACCAGCATCATAGTCCTATAAGCCTGCCTATCTCCAGTAGCAAAAGCTGGGACAGTAGCATTCCTAGTACCATCAGCTGAACCCACAACCTTGTGCAATGTAGCTGCTAGTCCAGATTTGTTCCTTTTCTGGTGCTTCAGATTTGTAACCTCAGGTCCTCATCCAAAGTAGCATCATTGACTTCACCAGTTGCAACTCCATAGAATTGCATCAAATTTCCAGTTTGGTCATGAGCCACGCCCTATGTATTCTTCTTAGTTGGTGATCGACTCACCACTGCCCCGTCACTGCCAGATGACTTTTTCCAAGCTTGAACATCTGATTTTTGTGCAGATGTTATGTCCTTGTGAGCTGTACCATATGTGCCAGAAGTATCAAGACTAAGTCCAGCTCTTTCCTCCTTTCTTTCAAGACCTTTTCCTTCATCGTGCACAGCAGTAGGTATAACACTTGCTAGTTTTTCAATTACTTCATTTGTAGCAGCAACTCGATCAGCTGCGACATTCTGAGAAACCCCAAACTCCACTCGATTCTCAACAGCTACTTCATCAATATTCCCACCTTTAACGACTTGAGTCCCCTTCATCATCACTGTATCCCTATCCAAATTCACTGCATTGGAAACTCTAGCTAGAGATCGATCAACTAGAATATCTTCACGACTTGATGTATTAGTTTTTTGCTATAACTTAGCATTTAAATAATCCCTATCATCCCCTAGTAGTTTCTCCACGTTGCTCATCTCATAAACCAAAGCATAAAACTTAGCAGGCAGAGCATTTTTCTACTGCTCATTGTTTTGTCCATTCATCAAATGACACATCTTTTCATCATGACCCTGATAAATATCATGCCTAAGGTCGATAAATCTATTTCCTTGCAGTAGTTATTTTTCTCAGTGATGAATTGATGTTGAAGTTGTCTGAATTCTTTCATTTTAACCAAAGTACTTGTAACCTATCGTTACAAAAAAAAAAATTTACTTTTAAAACTCTACATCTTCATTTATGTACAACTACCTTTATGTGATATGATCTTGTGACTAATAGTAATTACTCAACAAGGGGAACAACAACCTAAAGAAAAAAATGAATTACATGTATTGGTTTTAAATTGATTTTCCTCTTATTGGCAAGAAATTATATGATTGGATGGAATATTGAGGTGAATAACTAACTTTCCAATTTATTCCTCTATCTTTGAAAGCTAATTGTTATGATTTTCTCACTAATTCATTTAATTGTTATTTCTTCGTTCTTCTGGACAGAAGGTATATGTAAATGGTGCTTATAGTTGTTACCCTTTCATGGTATTTGGGAGTGTGTAGTGGGAATGGAATTGAAGGCCCCCATAAGGAAGCAGACCAATAAAAATTACTTTTGGAGTTCAAAAAGATTGTGTTGTTTGACTTCTTTGTCCTTGCTTTTATTTACATGCTTAAGACTTTGTATCTGTTAGGATGTATTCTGATTTAATTCTGGCAAGCTGTATATGGCTTGCACACAGATATGAGGGCATATACTTAGAGGTAGAATTGATTTTATGGCACTTCATTTTTATATTTTGAATAGTGTTACCTTTCAAATGCTAGCAATTTACATGTTAGTATATGATTAGGTTGTTGCACCTCTGTTCTTGTAGTCATTTTAGTTGAATGAGGCTAAGGGGTTTCTGGAATATTTTCTAGTCACTTTTTATTCAGTTTGTTTGGAGTGGATACTTGGTTTGATAACTTGTAGCTTATGTAATAGTATT
The DNA here is from genome assembly GCF_001879085.1 of Nicotiana attenuata. Taxonomy (NCBI): domain Eukaryota; kingdom Viridiplantae; phylum Streptophyta; class Magnoliopsida; order Solanales; family Solanaceae; genus Nicotiana; species Nicotiana attenuata. The sequence goes on from NC_031993.1 coordinate 56,105,118, forward strand.
TTTCTAGCTGAATATTTCTACCCCTACTATACTGTTTAATTTAAATAGGCCTTTGTCGCTCCTTCTATTTTAAATCAAAGTCTAACTATATTTGCTTTTTTTTTTTGTAGGATGATGAAGCGTAAACCAACGATGCTTGCAATCTGGTTCATGTATGCACAAGCTAGAAGATGTCTTTTAGGTTCTGTTATATTAGAATTTAATGATCTTGAACATATGATGTGCAAAGACTTTTAGAAGTAGTTCCCTTTTAGAAGGATGTAAATATTTAGGGCAACAACTTTATGTATTGACCTTTTACACATACATAAAATCCAGTAATTCATATACATTCTTTAAAAATCTAAAAGCATATAGAAATTATGTTTGTACCAACAATTCATAAGTTGTTGCTAAAAAGATTTGACGAAGCTCATATGCAACAACTAATGTTGTTGACAGAAAGTAACGTATTGCCACAATAATGCTTGTTGCTAAAATTCTTAAAAACAGATTAACTAGTATTCCTGCCATTTTTTTTTGCAACAACTTATATTGTTGGAAAAAGATTGGTTTGTCGCAACAATTATTGTTGTTGCTGAATAATTTTATAAGCCACAATTATATGACTTAACAACAACAAAATAAAATTTATTGCAACAACAAGATTTGTTGCGTTAATTTAGTTTTTTGGCAACAACATCGGTTCTTGTTGCATAGATTTTTCGCATCGAAGTTTGCTGCAACAACTTAATTTTTGTTGCGAAAAGTATTTTTCGCAACGACAACCAACATATTGCAATAAAAAATGTCGTTGCAAATTTCATACTTTCTTGTAGTGCCTCTTTAATCTAGGTATAAGAGGTAAATAATGCATCGCCTTGATAGCGATCATATTCCCGCTGGAAAGCCTCTTGAAATGAGGCTTTTTACAAAATTTACAACTGTCTAAAGTTGCATCATCTTTATAATATAACATGCAACCATCTTCACAACAATCAATTCTCATTGACGAAAGTCCTAACTTAGAAACCAATCTCTTTGCCTTATAGAAATCACCAGGTAAGTTTGATATTAGGGTCAGCTAGTTCATCATAAGGTCAATGAAAGAGTCCATGGTTGCTTGAGAAATATTCCAATCAGATTTGATACTTAGTAATCTAACTACAACAGACAGCTCAGAGTGCGAACTTCTTTCACGTAGTGGACGACTAGCTTCCTCTAAATGTTCATAAAAACGTTTTGCGTCATCATTAGGAGTTTGTTCAACATTTTCATTGGGCTCACCCCCAAAGTGCATCCTAAAAGCATCCGCAACCATATCCTGAATTCTAGAATCAAGATTTGTATTCTCCACCGACCTACTACTTTCACCAACAACCATGTTATGAAATATCTCATGGCTACCATCGATCTCTCCATGATTATTCCACACAAAGTAATTCTCTATAAACCCCTTCCTATAAAGATGAAGCATAACTTCCTCCGGTTTTTCAAACTTCATACAGTCGCACCTGACATAAGGGCACCTAATTACTCCTTCATTTTGGTTTGGTGGAAGTGACAATGCATGTCTAATAAAGTCATCAACCCTTTCTACAAATCCTCCCGCAATCCCCGCCGATTAGGATAATTCCTATTGTACATCCAAGTACGACGTTCCATCTATACAAATAAAACAAGAACAAATTAATTTAGTTAACTCATATCATACTCTTATTTTAGTTAATTCATATCCTAAAAGTTCCAATTCATATCCTAAAAGTTCAATTCATATCCTAAAATTTCAATTTATAAACTAAAATTTCAATTCATAAACTAAAAGTTCAATTTATATCCAAAAGGTCCAATTCATATCCTAAAGGTCCAATTCATATCCTAAAAGTTCAATTCATATCCTAAAAGTTCAATTCATATCCTGAAAGTTCAATCCATATCCTAAAATTTCAATTTATAAACTAAAAGTTCAATTCATAAACTAAAAATTCAATTTATATCCTAAAAGTTCAATGTATATCCTAAAAGTTCAATTCGATTCACAAGAACAAATCCTAAACCCTAGATTCTAACTAAACTATTCAAGACAATACAAAGTTAATAATTCAATTCTAACTAAACTATTCAAGACTAATTAAACTAATTAGTTAATAAAACTAATTAACAAAACTAATTAAAACAAGACCTAAACCCTAGTCCTCAATAAAATACAATGTTCAAATAATTAAAACACTAATTGAAACAATAAAATACAATGTTCAAATAATTGAAACAAATAGAAATAACAAAGAAATGGGTTGTAATTCAAACCTAGAATTTTTAGGTGGAGAAGGAGAGGGGCGGCAGTACAGTGGCAGTAGCAGTAGCCGGTGACGGCGACAGCAGGCGACAGGCGGTGGCGACGCGGGGTGGGGAATGGGATTTGTGTGAGGAAAATAGAGAATGAGAGGGGAATGTATTGAGGGAGGAGTTAGGGAAAATTTGGGGAAGAAAGTAAGAGAAATGGGGGGAACCTGTTATTTCATTCTGTAATTCAGAATTATCGACCAACGTTGGTCGGTAATTTTGGTCGGTACATTAAGTGTTGACCGTTTGACCAAAAATCAACCAACTTTGGTCCGTTTTTAAAAAAAAAAACTAAATTCTTTTTTTTGTTTTTATTTCTTAAAATATTATAAGCTATAAAAAAATTACTATAAACTATAAAAATATTATTATTAACTATAAATATTTATTTTATTTAACTATACAATTATTATAAATAATTATAAACTATAAGCATAATCTTTACAAAAAATTATATTAACTAGGTAATTACTTTTAATAGATTATAATAGCATCTATGTAAGTAAATTTTCTAAGTTATATTTAAGTATATGAGTAATTTCACACACATAGTTGTAATTGATGATCAATCTTATACATTACTACGTACGAATAATTAATCAATTGATAAACCAATATAATATTATTCTATTTTAGGTCGAGACGTATTGTTTTTTATTAATCGATATAGGTCAAAACGTTTTGTTTTATTCATCAATGCATCTAAATAAATTATAAGTCGATGAATCAATTTACAAGTCTATCAATCCCAAAAAGAACCCGACCCTGTGTTCCTAGCGTTTCGTGTTCTTATATATATACGGCTAACAAAGTAAGTATATATATATATATATATATATATATGTATATATACACACACACACACACANGCTAACAAAGTGTGTGTGTGTGTTTATATATATATATATATATATATAAAGAGAGAGAGAGAGACACACACTCACACACAGAGACACTTCATTATAATACTTTAACTATATATATAGCTTGTTATAGTATATGTTAGTATGTGTATATATAGCACACACACTTCGTTGTGCTACTTTTACTACATATATAGCATGTTATAGTTGTCACACCTCCTTTTTCTACCCCGAAAAGGGGGTATAGGGAGTTTTTCCAATATAAGTGACAATCAAAACGGGATTATTTATTTAAAATTCAGAGTCGCCACTTGGGATAATTTATGGTGTCCCAAGTTACCGGTTTAAAATTCCGAATCGAGGAAATTTGACTCTATTTACGGTCTGCGAACACAGAAATCCGGGTAAAGAATTCTGTTAACCCAGGAGAAGGTGTTAGGCATTCCCGAGTTCCGTGGTTCTAGCACGGTCGCATTAATCATACATGGCTCAATTAAATTGTCTAATTACTTATTTTTAAACCTATGTGCATTTACCCCTTTTACCGCTTTTAATTAAGAAATTATCCTGAAACGGGTCACACGTACGTGTACTCATTTTGTTTGGCGCGTCAAGAATCATGTCACGCGTACGTGTCCACAATCAATCACGCTTTATTAATATTAAGAAAGTTTGGCCGAAGCTGCGCGAACGCATACCTCGATTTATTTTAAAAATCGTAATTATGTCACGCGAACGTGTACACAACCACGATGGTATATTAAACGTGCCTAAAGCAGGCTACGAATATTTAATTATTCTTCCTAAACTTTGAGGTTGTTGTGATGCCAAATTTATGAACAAGATATTATTGGGGCAAATAGGCTAGCTAACATGATCTATTACTTGGCCAGATTCCTATGGTCCAAAACCCACCTTATGGTCCATTCTTATTCCTTGCCATGAAAGAAATAACTCTAATTTTTCCATCTACCCAATTAAAAGTATTTATTCAAGAACCAAGACTACATACATCACAACCGAAATAAAAACTAATTAAAACAATTTATATAAAAACTAAGACATGCTACTCAAACAACATAAATCACAAATCAACCAACACACTCACCAAGCTATCGTAACAAAATGAAATAAGAATGAAAATTGAGAAATGGACCTTTTATTGATGAACAAAGTTGAAAATTGCAAATCAATCGGGTTAAATAGAGCAACAACCATTGAACTGACCGGAATCTCGACTAAAAATCTCGCTGAACCGAACTCGGACTCACCTCAACAGCATCTCAATCAAACTCCATATTTGGGAATCACAGTCCAAATCGGAAAGAAGAAATTAAAACTCCCTCACCAATATTTCTTTTCAAAATCTCCCGTCCATTCCCTTCCTCTCTATGTCAGCGTGCGTGAATTCCTTCTAGATCCACCAACCTCCATTTTACGATCCCCGAAATTAAAATAAACTGCTCAACACCCTAATTCGGCTGACATGTAAAACAGCTATTCATTATTTGTTGGGAAGACAGCAACAAAATTGCAAAACAAATTTGAAAATGGGACTTTGAATAAGTTCTTCTTTGCAAACAATATTTTAATTGCATAATTTTCTTGGAGAAACAGCAACAACCAAATTGGTCAATATAATGCTCCTCCTAGGAATCCAACTTCATTAAACCGTTATATTTGTTCTTGGGTGTAAAACGAGATTTGGAAACAGAAATGCTGTTAGAGAATTGGGTGACTGCCGACTTAGGAAATTCTTGTAGGGAGCTGATCTCATTTGGGGTGCTGCTGTCGTTCTAGCTTAAGGAATTTGGAATTTTTGTTGTTGAAGGTCTGCCGTTCTTTTTTAGTCTTAGGTAGGTCTAGGTCTAGCAAGCAATTGAAAACTTGGGTAGGGTTTCTATAATTGAGTATTTTGTATGGAGGTGGGAAGGTTGATGGCTATTGGATTAGAAGGAAATAGATGTCTAGAATTAAATCTTGCACTTAAGTGGACTAATGTATTTTATACTTAGTCTAAGCTCTAGAGCTTAAGTTTTTATTTTATAACTGGAAAACTGCTTAAGTTTTTATTTTATAATTGAAAAACTTAAGCTGGAAAACTGCTTAAGTTTTTATTTTATAACTGGAAAACATAAGCTCTAGAGCTTAAGTTTTTATTTTATAACTAGCAAACTTCAGCTGTAGAGCTGAAGTTTCCGGTTACAAAGACAAAAACTGCAGCTCTAGAGCTGAAGTTTTCCAGTACAAAAGAAAAACTTCAGCTCTAGAGCTTAAGTTTTTATTTTATTACTGGAAAACTTAAGCTCTAGAGCTTAAGTTTTTATTTTATAACTGGAAAACTTAAGCTGGAAAACTGCTTAAGTTTTTATTTTATAACTGGAAAACTTAAGCTCTAGAGCTGAAGTTTTCCAGTACAAAAGAAAAACTTCAGCCCCGTGGGCTGAAGTTATGTGAAAAAGCGGGTACGCTTGCAATTTTTTTTGCAAAGCGGGCACAAGTTAAAATGTGGCACAAAAAACGGGTATAGATGCAAATGCCCCGCAAAATCTTCAACCAGGCCTCATTGTCATTTTACTTCTACTCCATGTAATGGGACCAATTGCATATTTGGCCAAATTTCTAGAATCAGCTTATTTGAGATTATTTTTTTTTCAAAAGTACCTTTGGTAAAAATCAGTTTGTGTTTGACTAATTAATTTAAAAAATACTTCTAAGCAACAATAAGTGTTTGACCAAGCTTTTAAAAAGTGCTTCTAAGTGTATTTTTCTCAAAAGTACTTTTCAGAAAAGTGCTTTTGGGGAGAAGATACTTTTTTCTGCTTCTCCAAAACTGCTTCAGCTTCTACTCAAAAATACTTTTTTTTTCCTGTTAAAAGCTTTGCCAAACACTTCAACTTTGAAAAGAATATACTTTATATGAATTAAAAAGTGTTTTTGGAGGGGATTTTAATGGCAATATTGGGTCGGCTGTTGGTAGCTATGGCGAGGTGCATGGTGGCTTTGGCCTTGGGGATAGGAACGGAGGAGGTACTTCGCTGTTAGATCTCGCTAAGGCTTTCGAGCTGGTGATTGCGAAATCGACTTTTCCGAAGTGGGAGGAGCATCTGGTTACGTTCCAAAGTTCGGCGGTGAAGACTCAGATTGATTACCTTCTCCTCAGAAAGTGTGATAGAGGGTTGTGCAAGGATTGCAAGGTTATCCCGGGAGAGACCCTCGCGACTCAGCATAGGCTCCTAGTGATGGACATCGGCATTATGATGAAGAGGAAGAAGAGGTATGCTCGTGGCCGACCGAGGATTAGTTGGGGAGCTTTAACCAAGGATAAAGCCCAGGAGTTGGAGGGGAGGTTATCCGCTATGGGAGCTTGGAGGAGTAGTGGAGATACGAGCACTATGTGGTCAACGACGGCGAAATATGTGAGGGAGGCAGCGAGAGAGGCGCTAGGGATATCGAAGGGTTTTCCTTGCAGGCATCAAGGCGACTGGTGGTGGAATGACGTAGTCCAAGGTAAGTGGAGGCGAAGAAGGTAGCGTACGCGAAGTTGGCAGGGAGAACAAGCGAAGATGAGAGGAGAGCGAATACAGAGAGGTACAAGGTGGCGAGGAAGGAGGCAAAGCTGGCGGTCATGGAGGCTAAGAATGCACTGTTTGGTCGTCTATACGAGGAATTGGGAGAGAAAGACGGGGACAGGAAGTTGTTTCGGCTGGCTAAAGCGAGGGAAAGGAAGGCCCGGGATCTGGACCAAGTAAGGTGCATCAAAGACGAGGATGGTAGAGTATTGATGGGAGAGTCCCAGATTAAGCAGATATGGCAGACGTCCTTCTATGGTCTTCTGAACGAGGAGGGGGACCGGGATATAGCGCTAGGGGATTTGGGGCATTCGGAGAGTCTCCGAGATTTTAGGTATTGCAGGAGCATTAAGGTGGAGGAGGTCGTGGGGGCTTTGCGTAAGATGAGTAGGGGTAGAGCGACCGGGCCAGACGAAATTCCGATTGAGTTTCGGAAGTGTGTGGGTAGAGCAGAATTGGAGTGGCTGACTGGGTTGTTCAATGTAATTTTTAAGACGAAGAGGATGCCGGAGGAGTGGAGGTCGAGTACAACGGTGCCGTTGTACAAGAACAAAGGTGATATCCAGTGTTGTAACAATTATAGGGGTATCAAGTTACTAAGCCATACCATAAAAGTCTGGGAGAGAGTGGTGGAGGTGAGGGTGAGGAAGACGATGTCTATATCCGACAATCAGTTTGGGTTCATGCTGGGCCACTCCACTACGGAAGCTATCCACCTTATTAGGAGGTTGGTGGAACAGTACAGGGATAAGAAGAAGGATCTGCACATGGTGTTTATTGACTTGGAGAAAGTGTATGACAAGGTCCCTAAGGAGGTGCTCTGGAGATGAAGCAAAGGGTGTGTCGGTAGCCTACATAAGAGCGATCAAAGACATGTATGATGGAGCTAAGACTAAGGTTAGGACTATGGGAGGCGACTCGGAGCATTTCCCGATTGTTATGGGATTACACCAAGGCTCTGCGCTTAACCCGTTCTTATTTGCCTTGGTGATGGATGCACTGACACACCATATTCAAGGGGATGTGCCATGGTGTATATTATTTGCTGATGACATAGTTCTAATTGATGAGACGAGGGTCGGTGTTAACGAAAGGTTGGAGGTTTGGAGACAGACCCTCGAGTCTAAGGGTTTCAAATTGAGCAGGTCTAAGACAGAGTACCTGGAGTGCAAGTTTAGCGCTGAGTCGAGGGAAGTAGGCAGGGACGTGAGGCTTGGATCACAGGTCATCCCCAAGAGAGATAGCTACAAGTACCTTGGGTCGGTGATTCAGGGGGACGGAGAGATCGACGAGGACGTCACTCACCATATAGGGGCGGGATGGATGAAATGGAGGCTTGCATCTGGAGTCTTGTGTGACAAGAAAGTGCCATCGATACTCAAAGGTAAGTTTTATAGAGCTGCGGTTAGACCGGAAATGTTGTATGGGGTAGAGTGTTGGCCGGTTAAGAACTCCCATATCCAGAGGATGAAGGTAGCAGAGATGAGGATGCTGAGGTGGATATGCGGGCACACTAGGATAGATAAGATTAGGAATGAAGATATTCGGAAGAAGGTGGGCATGGCCTCTGCGGATGACAAGACGCGGGAAGCGAGGCTCAGATGGTTCGGGCACGTGTAGAGGAGAAGCCTTGATGCTCCGGTGAGGAGGTGTGAGCGGTTGGCTGTGGTGCGCATGAGAAGAGGTAGAGGGAGGCCTAAGAAGTATTGGGGAGAGGTGATCAGGCAGGACATGGTATGACTGCAGATTTCCGAGGACATGGCCCTTAATAGGAAGGTCTGAAGGTCAAGCATTAGGGTTGTAGGTTAGGGGGTAGTAGAGCTTTCCTTACTTCATACCCTGGGCGAGGTGGGGTTGGATTAGGTTTTGATCTTAGATGGCTTGTAGTTTATGTTGAGTCCACACCATCCTTGCTGTTTATCTTAGCCCCGGGCCTTAGATACTGGTTACTGTTATTGCATGTCATTTATCTTTTGGTTGTTATGCTTCTGTTACTATTACGGTTTCTACTGGAGTTACCAATGAATTGTCTTTTCTTGTTCCTTTTCTTGTTTTTTTTTTCTTGTTTTTTTTTATTTCAGTCTTCCTGAGCCGAGGGTCTATCGGAAACAGCCTTCCTGCCCCATCGGGGTAGGGGTAAGGTCTGCATACACATTACCCTCCCAGACCCCACTTTGTGGAATTTCACTGGGTAGTTGTTGTTGTTGGCCTTGGAGAAACTTGGCCAAATATGCTACAAGTGGGATTTAGGTAGGGGCCTTAGAGTGTAGTTTACTAGTTCAGTCAAATTCAATAGTTTTAGTCCAAACTTTGTATTTGTCTTGAGAAATTTAATAAATACATAAATTATTAGTTTAAATCCCAGTAACTTAAAGATTATAGGATCCCAAGCCACATAAACTTCAAATTTTAGCTTCGCTGGTGGAGGTCCGAACCGACCTGATGTTGAAGAATCAGTGGATGAGTTGTACTTAGGGGCAAAATACCACTCGAACCCATAGCTGGATTTCCCCGTGCACCCAACCTGCCGACTCGTTCTGAAGAATTCATAATTTGTATATGTTCCAAAACAGTGAAAGAGAGTAACTCAATTGTCATGATCCAATTTTTACTATAGGTCGTGATGGCACCAAATGTCGCCGCTAGGCAAACCAAATGTGAACTAACCATTTAATTTCTCATTTTTAATATTTTTAAAGTCTTTGATTTTTAGTTAATACGGAAACAAATGGCAAGTAATCGTAGTGATATAAAGCATAAACTAAACATGAGAGTACGATCGTGAATTTAATTATCAAACCATGAGTATCTACTAGAACTTTCCAAAACCCGGTGTCACAAGTGCACGAGCATCTAGAAGAATATACAAAACTCCCTAAGAACTACTGTCATGTCGGTCATGTCGAGCAACAGAAGATCCGCTCTGGTCTCATAACTACAGAAAGTCACAATATAGGACTGGTAAAAATCCACAACAACAGAATCGCCCATTGGCGTGGACACATATACAAGAGCACCCAAGGACTCACGAGAGATATCCAGATAATGAGAAAATAGAGAAGAAATATATGAATATATAGACCCTGGATCAAATAGTACTGAAGCATCCCTATGCCTCTGGCACGACGGACGAACGGTCAGTGCGGCAGCTAGTGCGGTGATCATGGGCTGATGGCCATGGTGGCCCTACTGTACTGCCTTGCCCCAAAACCTGGGGAAGATCTCCTCATGTGACCAAGCTCCCCGCACTCATAGCAACCCCTCGATGCGGAAGATGACTGACCTTGAGTCTGACCTTGGGGACCTGAATACCCGCTGGAAGAACCCTGAATAGCTGGGGGACAATAGGAGCTCTCTGGAATGGCACTGAAATAGGGTCGCACTAGTGCACCCCGAGAAAGCGTTGGTACTGAATAAGTAGGTCTGCTAGACTGACCCCTTACGAACTAACCTCTACCCCCAGAAGGGGCACCGCTGAATCCTCCAGAATGTTGAGGCCTCTTCTCCCCCGTCGTATACAATCGGCCCTGGTTGTGAATACCTTCAATCCATCGAGCTATCTCCACAACCTGCTCGCTTGGTGTCACGACCCCAAACCCGGTCGTGATGGCGCCCAACACTAATGCTAGGCAAGCCCGACCATTTACTCTCTCAACCCGAGCACAAAGCTCAAAACCACTTAATCAGATACTTAAAATCAAATATTAATACTCATAGTTGAAATACTCAATTAAAACAATACAAAATACTGACATAAACGGTAACTCCCAAAGACCTGGGGTCATGAGTCTAGAGCCTCTAACCAATACAGAGTCAAGAATCCTCAAAATAAGTATGTTCTAAAGTACGGAAATAATAAAGGGATAAGGGAGGAGTCGGGTCCTGCGGACGTCATAGCAGCTACCTCGACCACTCCTGGAACTCTGGAAACCAGCGGCTAGCTCAACTCAGCTCCCGAAGTACCTGAATCTGCACACAAGGTGCAGGGAGTAGGGGGGTGAGTACTACCAACTCAGTGAGTAATAAGCATATAAAATGTCTGAAGATAAGAAATCCACGAAATGCCACAAAGTAAAGCTAAAACTAACAGTCCAACACCTAACTACGAACCAACAGCAAAACAACTTCAAATATATCAGTCAAGTATAATGTAAGGATGCAATGCAATGCACATGACCGCTACGGCGCGTAGCCCGATCCATTTAACGTCGACGGCGCTCACTGGGGGTGTGTACAGACTCCGGAGGGGCTCCTTCAGCCCAAGCGCAATATAATCATACCATTCGCTGCGGCGTGCAGCCCGATCCATACTCAGTCCACAATATGCATATGAGTCACGTAATAGATTCAATTAATTTCCCAATTTCCAATTTATTAAGAGGAAAATACTTTAGATATTTAACTTCAGGAAAAGTGACTTAGCATTTCATAACAGTGATTAAACACAGGACTGAGATCAATGATTATACAAAGCATGTTATCATAATGACATTCATCCTCTAAGGATGCTACAGATCGGCACCAGGCCCCAAACACGGCAATAAGCCCAGATATATTCAATACAGGGTGCGCATCAGTCGCCAATATAGAAATATTCTTGTTCGGGATGGACTAAGTCTCAATCCCCAGTCATAGCCAATCCCGCACCTGCCATGGGGTGCGAGTCACGCCCTACCATAGCGTCACAATGTGATAAGCCGGGGTTTCAAACCCTCAGGCCATCATATACACCAACTACTCACCTCTAACCGGCCGTAGACTGGTCCGCAATGCCTTTTCCCTTTGTATCGACCTCCTCACGCGTCGAATCTAGTAAAAATCACAGCGAATACATAAATATGGGTTAAAGAAACATATCCCAATCAAAAGTACTCGAAAAGTACTAAAATTCACGAAGTTGGTAAAACCCGAGCCCGGGTCCACTTCTCGAAAAATTCCAAAAATCACACCAACGGATTCCTCGTCTCGCCACGAGTCCGTACATATAAAGTTTACCGAAAACGGAGCTCAAATGGCCTTTCAAATCCTAAAAATTCGTTTTCAAAAACCAAGCCCTAGTTCTTCACAATTTCTACCCACTTTCATGAATTTGAGTGTTGATTCTTCCATAAAATGGTGTTTTCTAGTCAAGAGACTTACCTCAAATCAATACCCGTTGAAATCCCCGTCAAAATCGATCAAAAAGCTCTCAAGGCGGTGTAAAAATGGTGGAAAAATGATGGGTTTCGCGATTGAAATAACCCTTAACACTATTCTGTCCGCCCAGTCTTTCCCCTATGCGATCGCAACACTACTAATGCGATCGCATATCACAATCTCAAACCTCCCAAAAATTCCTTCTACGCGATCGCAGNAAAAAGCTCTCTTGGCGGAGTAAAAATGTTTTCTTATCTTCTGAAATTCGCGAACACTGATTCATTAAAACCCTTCAGCAATTTTCGCTTCTGCGGTCCCGTAACCGCTTATGCGGGACCGCTTCTGCGGCCATATGACTGCTTATGCGGTTTTTCATTAAATCCTTGGCCTTCCGCTTTTGCGCCCAACCACCCGCTTCTGCGGATCTCACCATTCCGCTTCTGCGGCCTCGTTTTCGCCTATGCGGACACGCTGAAGCGATACCCCGTCCGCTTTTGCGGAATTACCCCGGTCCCTCATGGACCGCTTATGCGATCTCTTAGCCGCATCTGCGGAACCGCTTCTGCGGCTCCTTTTCCGCAGATGCGGAAATACCAGAAGCCAGGTGCACCAAACCTGCAACAAACATCAAGATTCTCCGTTTAACCACCCGAAATCACTCCGAGGCTCCCGGGACCTCAACCAATAGCACCAACACACCCCAAGACCTTATTCAAACTTGTTCCAATCATCAAAACACTATCGTTAACATCAAAATCATCGAATTACCACGGATTCAAGCCTAAGTTAAACTAAAACTTCCGAAACTTGCATTTGATCTAAAACCCGACCTAAACACCTCCGAATGATCTGAAACTTTGCACGCATATCCAAAATCACCTAACGGAGCTACTGCAACTCTCGGAATTCTATTCCGACCCTCGGATCAAAATCTCACCTACCATCCGGAATTCGCCAAAATCCAATCTTAGCCAATTCAAGCCTAATTCTACACCGGACCTCCAAATTCAATTCCGATTGCGCTCTTAAGTCACAAATCATCCCCCGAAACTAGCCGAATCATCGGAATTCCATTCCGAGCCTTCTAACTCATAAGTCAACATTCGGTTGACTTTTCCAAACTAACCTTCTCATAAAGAGACTTATTGTCTCATTTCTAACCGAACTCTAACTGAATTACTTCAAATTCTCCAAACACATATAATGACACATATAGAAGCATAAAACGGGAAAAACGGGGCGGTAACTCCCGTAACGACGGGTCGGGTCGTTACACTTGGAGTCTCCATCTCCACCTCTCAGGCCATAGTAACATGAATACCATAATGCAAGCCCACAATAAACCTCTACACTCTTTTTGCATCGGTGGGGAGTATCGTAAGTGCATGGCAGGACAACTCAGAGAACCTCGTCTCATAATCGGTCCCAGACATCTGACCCTGCTGGAGCTGCTCGAACTGACCCCGTAGCTCTTCCCTCTGAGAGGGTGTAATAATCTCTCCAGAAAGATGTGTGAACTGATCCCAAGTCAAGGGAGGCGAACCCGCTGGTTTGCTAAGAAGATAGGACCGCCATCATATACATGCCCTTCCCTCCAACTGAAATGTGGTGAAGTCCACCTCGTTGGACTCCAATACTCTCATGTTGTGCATCTTATCTCTACAACGGTCAATGAAATCCTGGGGGGCCTCATGTCGCTCACCGCCAAAGGTAGGAGGATGCAGTTTGATCCATCTATCCAATAGCTTATGCGGCTCGACGATCGCATCTGGTCTGAGCCCTGGTACAGCCGCTGCAACTGGCTGGGCTCCGCCCACAAGTAAACACCTGGGGTCTGATATACGGCACAGCGTGCCTTAGAGCCTGAGCCGTAGGGGTCTGTGTTCCCCCTCCCGCCTGAGATGTGGCTGGGTCTGCTGGAAATAAACCAGCCTGCGCCATAGAATCCATGAACTGCAACATACGACCTATGACCTCTTGAAATCCCGACACGGACATGAAATATGCCGGGGTCGGCTCAGCTGCATGCACCTCACCCTGCTCTTCAATGACAGGATCCTCCACTGGATTCGCTGGTAGTACAACGGGAGCAACTCTAGGATCCCCTCGCCTCTAGAAGGAGCTAGAGCCCTCCCCCGGGCTTTGCCTCGGCCTCTAGCAACAGGGAGAGCAGCTCCTCCACCACCGGGTACATCTTCCGCGCGCGTTCTCACCATCTGTGAGAGAATAAGAGAAAAATACATAGCATAACATCAATTGCACGATAGGAGATGAAGAAAGAGAAGTTTCCTAACACCCTATAGCCTCTCAAAAATAAGTACGGACATGTCCGCACCGATCACTGCTAAGCAAGCCAACGGTGAACTACCTATTTAATTTTTCATTTTTAATATTTTTTAAAAGTCTTTGATTTTTATTTAATACAGAAAAAAGGCAAATACTCGTAGTGATATAAAGCATAAACTAAACATGAGAGTAAGATGGTGAATTTAATAATCAAAACAATGAGTATCTATTAGAACTTCCCAAAACCCGGTGTCACAAGTGCACGAGCATCTAGTAGAATATACAAAACTCCCTAAGAACTACTGCCTGAAACATAATAGATAGAAACGATAAACATAACAAGAGAAGGCTCCGGGTGCTGCAGAACAGAGCATGAGAAGCAACTCACCACTAGGCCTCCACGTAATGCGGATGCGCGCTTGGACGAACTCCAGATGCACCTGTCTCAGAACCTACACAATATGTGCAGAAGTGTAGCGTGAGTACGTAAACAATGTGTACCCAGTAAGTATCTAGTCTAACCTCGAAGAAGTAGTGACAAGGGGTCGATATCGACACTTACTAGTGGACAATATACATAATGTACAAGAATATTAAATAGGCATGAAATACAACATCAATAATGGAATAAGAGGCAACAATTTAATGATTCTTTAACAAAATAACAATTTAAAAGTTCCCAAATTTCACATGCTAATCTCAAGTCCCTAAAACCTCTTACGTGATTGCCAAGTCCCTAAAACCTCTTACGCGATTGCGAGAAAGCCTCCGCGAACGCGAAGCACATGCCCTGCCAGCCTACACGAATGCGACCAGCCCTTCGCGAACGCGAAGGGCATTTCACCTGCCCAATCCCCAAGCCAAGCCTTCTTCACAAATGCGAGCCTTCTCATGCGAACGCGATGACCAGTGGGCCAGAGCATCGCGATCGCGATCTTCTTTTCACGAATGCGTAGAACAAAATCTACCGAGCCTAATTGCTTCATCGCGAACGCGTGGCCTTCTCCGCATTCGCGAAGAAGGAAACCAGAACAACAGATAGCGGATTTTTGAACTCAATTCCGGGTGGTCCGAAACTCACCAGATCCACTCAGGACCCCGTCCAACTGCAAACAAGTATATAAACATAATACGGACCTGCTCAAACCCTCGTAACACATAAAACAACATCGAAACAAAGAATCGCACTCCAAAACCAAATTAAATCAACTTATGAACTTCAAGCTCCTTAAACGCGGCGTATCACACTTAGACTACTCGAAATGACACCAAATTTTACGTACAAGTCATAAATCACAATACGGAACTAGCTCGGGGTCGAAATTCCAAACGGACCTCGATAACACCAAAGTTTACTCCAAGCCAAATTTAAAGAACTAGAAAACCTTCAATGAACCAACTTTCAATATTAAGCACTGAAATGCTCCCAGATCACCAAATACCCGATCCGAACACACGCCCAAGTTCAAAATCATCATATGAACCTATTGGAACCATCAAATCCCGGTTTTCAAGTCGTTTACTCAAAATGTTGACTCAAGTCAAACGTGGCCCTCCTAGGCTACGATTAAGAAACTAAGTGTTCCGATTTCAACCTGAACCCTTCCAAACCTACACCAACCATCCTCGCAAGTCATAAAACAGTAAAAACACATATGGGGAGTCTTATTAGGATCTAGAAAGCAAAACGACCGATCAGATCGTTACATCAATAGGAGAGATTGACGTATTTCATACTTCTTCAAATAGCAAAGATTCAACTTATAAGGAAATGATTAAAACTATCTTACGGGCTTGATCTTCATGGTCACATTAGGTTATATACTATCCTTAGGACTTTATCTTCACTTTAGGTTTTTCTTTTGTTTTTGATTTTCATGTACTTTGAAGACCCTTGTTAACAATTCTGAACCTCTAGTCCATACCATATAAAAATGTGTAAAAATGTGAAAATAGTATGGGCTAGCCAGTTTTCAGACTGGTAACTGAAAAATAGCCAGCGTTTGCAAAGCCATAAAAAAAATCATTATTTTGCTAAAACACGAAAAGTTGCACCATAATATGCTAGATTATGGAGCTCCTGCATATAAACTTCTAACATATTATGTTGAAATTCTAGCCAATTATAAAATTCTAGCACATTACGCTAGATCTCATATGCAAAAATTCGAACTCCAGCATCAGCATATTATGCTGGAATCTTTTCAGATTTTTAAGGGTGTTTTTAATCAGATTTTATCTTTACATAAAAAAATAGCTAAATTTCGATTAATTTTGAAACTGTGACTATATTTTTGTTACGAGTTGTAAATCTCGCTATTTCTGATTTTTTCCCTATAAAAATAAACAAACGAAGTTAATTTCTAGCCTTGCATTTCCATAATCGGATATAACTGTCTTCATCCACTCAATTTCTCCACGTCAGCTCGAATTTTCAGTTACAATTTAATAATCTACCATTTCTTTTTAAATCTTTTATTCTCCGTTAATAAAGTTTTTTCTATATTCAGTTTTTGTAACGACTTTATAGCAGTTACCAAAAAAGAAAAAAAGGGTAGAAGAAGAAAAGAGAAATGCTAAGTAGCAGAGTAACAGCAGCAATTTCTTCTTCTACTACTACAACTTTTTTATTTAATAACCCCAAAATCTTATCCAAAAAATTCCCTTACATTTCTAACCCATTGAACAATTCTGCAAAATCCATTAAATGGAATTGTAGGAATTCAAGAATGGAGAAATCTGCATCAAGTTTTGTTACTAAAGCTTCAGCTAAGCCCCTTACAAATCCTGGAGAATTAATTGATTCTGTTGAAACCTTCATCTTTGATTGCGATGGTGTGAATTTCTCTCTATACTTTTTTGTATTTGATTAATTTTATGTTAATTTGTGTATCAGTTCAGTGGTATTTGTCTTTGTCCCAGTGTTTTAGTAGAATTTTGAAGGAAGCTGTAACCAAGGTGTTTGATTTTTTTGCTAAATTTATTTTGGGTGTGTTTTTTTGTGTTGTTATTAACTTGTTTCATGATATCGACAACATAGGATTAGTGGGTTAAATGACATTTATCAAAGAAACGGCGGCCCAGTGCATAAAGCTCTCGCTATGTTAATATGGCATATGATATAGATTGCATTAGAGCAGCCCGGTGCGCTAGTCATCCCGCATTTACGCAGGGTCCAGAGAAGGGCCGCATCCCAAGTGGTGTGATTTAGACAGCCTACCCTAATGCAAGCATTAGTTGCTACTTCCACGACTCAAACCCGTGACTATAGGTCACACGGAGACAACTTTACCATTGCTTCAATGCTACCCTTCTTGATATAGAGTGCATTGAATAACTTATATATAAAATGAGTATCTCGAATGAATACCCCTAAAGTATGATACTTTTTAACATTTCTTACATTTTAATGTAATAGTGGAATTGGCTAAATTTATATGTATTTTGGTATATGATGATGATATGAGTTCAACTTAAATGGAGAAGTGAGGATTCATATAGCTGCAACTTGTTTGGGATTAAGACGTAGTTGTTGTTGTTGTAGTGGAATGGCCTAAATGAAGTAATGTTAGGAAGAATGTGAGTTAAGATTTTTCCCGATATATATACATGTTGATCAATCTATCAATGTCCATATTGGAGACTGGGGCTTTGGTCAGCTATGTTGCGCGGACTCTACAAAATATTGTTGCACCCGTGTCGGATTCTCTAAAAATACACTGCTTTTGGAGAATTCGACACGCACCCGGCAACATTTTCGGAGAGTCCAAGCAACATAGTTGGTTAGTTTGAGCAGATAAATGTGGCAAGTGTATCAAAAGTAGGGGTATAAAAGCTGAAATAGATATTGCAAATCATCTCTATACAGATTACTGAGAAGAACTGTCTTGGTTGGACTCGTTGTCAAAAAACTCAGAGTCCTCAACTCAAAGCTTTTAGCTAGGGAACTGATTCAAATAGCATTAATCCCTGCTCTTTTAGACAGTAAGAGATCATCTAACTGTTGATGATCATGTTCAAAGTTTGGCCTATCATGATACATAGAATTTTGAAACAAAGCTTAACTTGTGACACTTTCGCGGAAAGAAATAGGAAATAGCAGAAAAGCTTTAATTACATCCCTTTTCTTCTTGGCATTTTCAATAGAGGAGACAGTCTAGGTTTCTTTTCCTTTCCATCGTCATCTTTGTCTCTTAAAATATCCCAAGAATGAATGTTGGTTTTGTGTTCCTAAAATGGTAAGCAAAAAGGTTGAATAAGTTACTTA
Source organism: Nicotiana attenuata (assembly GCF_001879085.1). Taxonomy (NCBI): domain Eukaryota; kingdom Viridiplantae; phylum Streptophyta; class Magnoliopsida; order Solanales; family Solanaceae; genus Nicotiana; species Nicotiana attenuata. The sequence continues at coordinate 56,123,564 of NC_031993.1, forward strand.
AACTAAGGTCCTTTTTTCCTCCGTTATCTACAGGAGTTATATGGAAAGGAGATAAACTGATAGACGGGGTCCCTGAAACTCTGGATTTGCTCAGAGAAAAGGTTAGTGTTTCTAATGTTGGGATTCTTTGTATACTTACATTTTTGCTCATTGCATAAGAGAGACGGTGGCGTACAAAATCATCTACAAGAAAATTGGCTGCTCTATCTAACTTTTGGATAACCCCATTCTCCAGGGAAAAAGATTAGTTTTTGTTACAAACAACTCAACAAAGTCCAGAAAGCAGTATGGGAAAAAGTTTGAAACACTTGGTCTTAGTGTCAGCGAGGTAAGTTTATGACTTTTCTAGTTCATATTATATTGACTAGTGAATCAATAGTTCTAATAGCAAGTCACTTCCCAGGAGGAAATTTTTGCTTCATCCTTTGCTGCAGCTGCTTATTTGAAGTCTATTGACTTCCCAAAAGATAAAAAGGTAAGCTTCAATTGAAAATCGACTGTTAAACGTGAAAGCTATCTGGTGCATAAAAGCTACAATATTATGGATTTAAACATATTGCTGAAAACCTGTACTGTTGTCTTAAGAAGCTGAGATCCATTATCAGCATCATAATTTTTCACCTACTTGTTAAATTGGTGGCCATTTTTAAGGTGTACGTTGTTGGTGAGGAAGGCATCTTGAAGGAGCTTGAGTTAGCTGGCATTCAACATATTGGTGGACCGGTATGTACAAATAAATAAAAGTCCTTTCTACTTTGGGAATGAACTATGATATATCTTATTGTTAATAGCTTTTGGCTTATGATAGTTTTTCACTTTTTCACTTCAAATAAATCAACCAATTTTTAACTAACCTGTGGGACTTGAGATATGTTATGTTCTCATCTTGTGAAGCATACTTGTGGTATGGGATTCTGTCTGATGAAATAAGATGGTTGCCCTGTGCTTCGTGTGTGTAGCATAGCCAAATAAATGATCCTTATCTAATCGAAAGCACTATTAAATTGAAGTCCCATAGTTGTTTTATAGAATTATACTATGACCATTGTTTTTAATTGAATGCATATCTTTCATTTTGTAAATCTTTGTTATGTCTTTTTCTTTGTCGAGTATAAAAATGTTGTACTTGACAAGAATAATCAGATAACAAGACTTGCAACAAAAAATAGGAAAAAAGGAAAGAAAGAAAAAAAAGAAAGAATACATATTATTTTGCATCTTTCAACCAAAATTCATGTTTTTCTTTGAATTTACTCCAAAGAAGTATTGGAGACTCTTTTCAAAAAGAGACAAATGGAATGAAGAGAAAGAATAAGTGCATCATGTTGTATTTTGTTTGATTATTCCAACAGTAGGGGGTTCAACAAATTACTAAAATGCATAAACTGGCATTTCCGGCATTCCCTTTTGTGAAAACACCCAATTTTGGTTAGGAAAGGTAACCAAAAAACTGTCCTTTTTATGGTAAAAAGAGAAAACAAATGTATATATGGGAAAATTAGGTTCCATATGGATTTATATGGCTTCAATCACTAGGTATACTCACACAAATAAATCCTTACGTTTACTTGCAAAACAGTGGAGCTACAAAGACATTTGCTTGATGCCTTCTTTGGCCTTCCTTTAGTACCAGATTGACTTTTGAACTAAATGGTATGTTTTCTTTTTTAACAGGAAGACGGTGACAAGAAAATAGAGCTAAAGCCTGGATATATGATGGAGCAGGATAAGGATGTATGCTTCATTTCTTGCTTCTTATCTTATTTTGTTCTTGTCTGTGTTCTACGTTTAAATTGGACCAAGTTCTACTATCTTTTAAATATACCCTGCTGAGTTGTGTCGACACGTTTCAGGTCGGAGCTGTTGTTGTTGGATTTGACCGCTATTTCAACTACCACAAGATTCAGTGAGTTATCCTTTTTATCTTTTCTGTAAATATTCCCTGCCACATACAGTAATATCTAACAGTATGATTACTTTGTTTCGGTAAATTTGGATGCCATGATGGAGTTTTATGCTTAACCAATAATGAGCTTATGAGTTTTTCTCATGCATTTACTCGGATTCTATATACTTAACCGCTCATATAGTACCTTTTCTTTGCTCAAAGTAATACTTCCTGACCTGTTGATATCACATCTCTAACTTGCTTTCTGTAATGAAGGTATGCTACCCTGTGCATACGTGAAAATCCAGGATGTCTCTTTATTGCTACAAACCGCGACGCTGTTACCCATCTCACAGATGCTCAGGAATGGGCAGGTTATTCCCGTTTTATGCTTTAATGTTGTCATGTGAGTTAACCGTTTATTGTAGAAAGTTAGTTGTTGAACCCTTTCTCTGTTGAACTTAGTTTCATTGTCCCGAAAATATATGTTGTTAAGAACTAAACCATCAGAACTTTCATCAGATAATGTCACATGTCATGTTCATGCATTGTGAGTGACTCGATATTTTCATGGTCTGGAGGTTGGATTACATGAAAGAGATTAACGAGCATGTTGAAATTACACTTTGTCCCATGATCAATTTGTCTTCAGTCACTTACCTTTATGGATCCAAAGGAATCTTATGTGGCAGAGGATTTTTATTGACTTAAAACATCTACGGTATTTTAAGGGAATAAAATAACTAAAAATGGAAGCTTTTTCATTTTTATGACCAGATGGAAGGGAGAATATTTGTGTAGCAGTTTATGTGTCTTCTGCTTTGATCATTCTGTACAGTCATAGCCATCAAAGATTTTTTCCGTCTTCATACTAAGCTGCATCCTTGTTGTTCTGTTGCGTTAGGTGGTGGTTCAATGGTTGGTGCAATCCTAGGCTCTACAAAGCGTGAACCGCTTGTTGTAGGAAAACCGTCAACCTTCATGATGGACTACTTGGCTAATGAGTATGGCACCTCACTTTCTACGATTATATCTGTTATTCTTTGTCTTCTTTTCCTTCTTTCTGGATCATCGTCTTCTGCTCCCTTTTTCTCTCTTTCTGGATCATCGTCTTTTGCTGGCTCTCTTCTGCCTACAGGTTTTTGGTGTGTAAATATGCAAGCTTCTTTTAGTCAACAAGGTTTTTATAAATTAGTGAATTGGCAAAATCAAGTTAACATGCAGGTTATTATGTTGGATTTGCTTTCAATCTAGTAGATTACACCAGAGTTGAAAAGTTAGTACTGCTCCAAAAGCTCGTCAATCCAAAAGTGAACTTTTAGCTATAAAGATTAAATAGCTATAAATGCAGGATTTTCTCATTACAAGTACAGGTAAATGAAATTTTAACTTGTCTAATTAAGACCATCGACTCTTCACCACTGCTCTATAATCACTAAAGGTAGCCGGTGCACAAAGCATCCCGCGTTCACGCTGGGTCCGGGGGAAGGGGCGCACTCCAAGGGGGTGTAATGTCGGCAGCCTACCTTGCCGCAAGCACCCGTGGCTGATTCCACGGCTCGAACCCATGACCTATAGGTCACACGGAGACAACTTTACCGTTGCTCCAAGGTTCCCCTTCGTTGCTCTATAATCACTGTGATTCATAATCCTTTCAACAATATACTTGTTTGGTTGGTAATGATACTTTATCATCCTATGACTCATGCTGCATCATGAGACTTATCACAATTATAATATCACAATTATACTACCTTGCTTCTGGATTAAGTTCGATAGGTGCATGCATTAGTAGCATCAAGATGACGCTAAAATTGCATGTGAAATAACGATACTTAGGGGTGTTCATAAAAACCCGAAAAACCGAACCAAACCGAAAACCAAATCAAACCGACCAAAAAAACCGATACTTTTTGGTTTGGATTGGTTTTGGTTTTGAATTTTAAAAACCGACCCTAATTGGTTTGGTTTTAATCAGAAAAAAACCGAACCAAACGATTATAGGAGTAGCATTTTCAAATTTATTATACACCTATATATATGTATATTGTTATACAAGGTTTTAAAAATTATGGTAAATGTTAATAGTTTGCACATTTAATATAGTTCTTTACCTTTACATTTTAGTTTGATTGGTAGTTTTCTTTTGTTTAGTGTAAGAATCCATTCCGTGTTAAAAATAACATATTTTTAATTGAGTCCTTAAATTATTCATCACTATTTGATTCAATTATCATCAATATATCTTGGTAAACAATAGATTTCTCAAAGGCAAATTGATTTGATAGTGTTACATTGAAAATGTGATCGCCGGAATAATTGTGTTTGGTAGTGTATGTCTTATATTTAAGAAAAAACCGACAAATAACCGAAAAACCGAAAAACCGACATAAACCGAATCGAGAAAAACCGACTTAATTGGTTTGGTTTGGTTCTAATATTTGAAAAACCGACTTACTTGGTTTGGTTTTTTTTAAGGGAAAAACCAATCCAAACCGAACGATGAACACCCCTATCGATACTTTAGCCTTGACCAGTTCCCTTAAATGCTTAAGCAGGTAATATTTGTGTCTCTCATAAAAGAAATAAAAAGAGTGATGATGAACTTTTTCTACTCCTATTTAAACAGTCAGACCAAATGACCTCATTAACATTTCAGACATTTCTCTTTGACTACAAACATTTAAGACTGATTAAAGATCCACATGATTAATTGTTGTACATGTTTGTGAATCAGTATTAGCATTGTGATGAACCAAGCATTTTGTTGATCCACGTGGACCCAAATTCTTCTATCATTTCCAGGTTCACATTCACAGGAAAAACCTGTCATTCTGTGGAATGTTAGAAAGTTCTTTAGAGAAATGGACCAGTTTTATTATGATTTTATCCAGTCTGTAAGGCGATATAAATCTGCATCAGAAGTTCGAATGTTTTATCTTAATCTTCTTTAATGGTATCAATACAGGTTTAACATCCAGAAGTCCCAGATATGCATGGTTGGCGACAGACTAGATACTGATATACTATTCGGACAAAATGGCGGTTGCAAAACTCTTCTGGTTCTCTCAGGTACCGGAAGGAAAATTTCTTCTTCTTTTAATAGGCATATGCTTCAAAGTTTGCCATCTAATACTATCTTTTGATCCTGATCTAGGTGTGACATCTTTATCGATGCTTCAAGATCCCAAAAACTCTATACAACCAGATTTCTACGCCAACAAGATTTCCGATTTCCTCTCTATCAAAGCGACTGCAGTTTGAGCAAATCCCCTGATTATCTCTATATGTGATTCCATTCTTTGCGACTGCTATGTATTTAGAAATGCACTTCATTTGTGCATCCACTTACCCTTTTAGTTAAAAGGTGGGAGCTTGAAACTAGGCTATATCTGAGAAACTACACATTGCTTTGTAAAGATTATCAAACCATATGAGCTTTTAAAAAATAATGGTTCTTGGAAAAATGAAGTCTAAGCTCAAGCACTTCCACTGTCAAGAGTAGTGACTTCTCTTTTCATTCATTTTCCTTTTTTATGGTTACCCATCCGGTGTCTGGTACCCATATTGGGGACCAAGTAAATCCGGATTCGCGACGGGAAGTCCCACATTGGGGGGTTAACATACTCCGGGACTCAAACCCGAGATCTCTGATTAAGGATGAAGGAGTACTTACCGCTCTATCACAACCCTTGTTGGTTTTCATTCATTTTCCTTGTTGGTGCATAATGATGCAAAACAATGGAAACGGCTGATAATTTTACATGACTGCTTATGTATTTGGCCAAGAAAAAAACTAAGATTGGAGTTTTAATCTAATAATTTTAACAGTGTTAATCTAAATAAAGAACTTCCTTTATTAGCAGCCAAGATTCAGCAATACTGTAATTTTTTCATTAAGTTTTTAATCAATACGTGATATTTAACAATTATATTTGTTAGGTTTGATAGAAACGGTGGGGAAAAAAAGATTAACTTAGATGCTGGGAAAGTCCCGTCGAATCCTAAAAATTATACAACACAAAAACTGCACAAAACACTTAAAAAAAAGGGAAAAAGGCCATTAATACCCCTGTACTTTTGAATATAGGCCACGTTTATCCCCCGTTACACTTTAGAGCCAAAGTCCACCTTACCGTTACTAAAGTTTTTAACATTACCCCTAACCCTAACGCCCGTCCAAGTGGCAGCTGACCCCATTCAATTTTTCCTACTCAGCTGCCAACTAAGCTGCCAACTAGGCCGCCAACTAGGATTCCACTAACCCATTACACCCAAACCCAACCCTACATTTAGTCCCCCATAACCCACGTTCAGTCAATTAATTTTGACACATACCCAGCGTCTTCTTCTCCCCCAAAATAAACTCCATTGCTAAAACCTACCATCCGACAGAAAAACCTTCTTCTATCTCAGAAAATCCTATCTATTTCATTGTCGTTGGTTTGGTTGTTAAATGTCGCAAGCAGCCAAATACTTCACTTCGTCTACTCCATATAACCCTGGAAGAAAATTCTACAAATGTTCGAGGCCCAAGGTTACCATATTTTTTCAGTTCTTTTCTTTTTTTTGTTGATAATTTTATTTCAATTTTTGAAACATAAATCTTCTTTTTGATTTATGCTTGACAGGCTAATTCATGTGGGTTTTGGGAATGGGAAGATGAAATCTTCCTGCGAAGCGATTGGACTAATATTAAAGATGTAACATCGTCGATTGAGGAGATTAAGATGCAAAGGGACAAATTGAATGAAGAAGTAATTGGCATGAAGGCTATACACCAATATGAAGTGGATAAAGTTGTGAAGTTGGAAGATAAACTTGCCAAGACAAAGATGTTGCTTATGATTTCTTGGGGATTGTTTATTGGATATTTTGTGGCCTCGATAATGAAGTGACTATTTAGCAAGGGACTTTTGATTAATTTAGCAAAGACAGTTGGATACCATACTATAACCCCAAAAAGATGTCTAACACCTAGCTATATCATGGCATCCAACTATCACAACTATACAACCACAACCAAAATATAAAGTTTACTGACATAGCAGTAATTACAACACATCCAAAAAATTACAACTGTTCACTATTCGAAGCAAAGTCCCATCACTTCTGCTCCTTACCACTACCCTTTCTTGCATTCAATTTCTTCAACCTTTGCTTGTTCAACTGATTTCCAGTGATGGCAGATCCTCCCAGCCATGTTAGGCCTTTTGCTGAGAAAGTAAGCTTTGAAGGCTGACTTGCACCACTTGAATCACCAACAAATCCAATTTGCCTGGTTGCAATTGGTATGCTTTGCTGCCTCAGCTGGAGTCTTGTCCTTACTTCTGAGATGCTCCTTGGCCTTAAAGCTATGTCAGGCTCAGGTTCTGTTGGAAGTTGCTGCTGAACAGACTGCTGAACAGTAGGGGTTGGCATGAAGACAAAGCTGCTGGGCTGACTGTTTTGACTGGGCTGGGGTGCTGATAAATTGAAGTCCTCTTCAGTTGGGATAGGTGCAACTGCTAGTGATGTAGGTTGTTCATTAACAGGTTCATCAACCATAATTCTTTGCTTTTTGGTCTGCTTTCTCTTTGAATTCCCAGTCATTGGCTCTTCCCCTTTAGAGTGCTATTCTCAAATAGAACACAATAATGTGTTAGAACAAGGCAGAAAAATAATTAGATGTAGGCACACTTATATATTGAACAAACGGAACAAGACACACTTAGATTACCTTGGCACAACCCCTAGCATTATGTCCTGATTCTCCACTGTTATTACATGTCATGACTCTCCCTTTTCTGGATTGAGACCATTGCCCTTGCCTATTGATTGACTCATTTGCCTCCCTTGTTCTTTTTTACTTTTGGTCTACCAGCTTGCCTCACAAATTCAGGTGGGTCCATATTCTGGGAGGGCTCTATCTTCCAAAACTTTTCTCCTCTCACAGGTTGCAACTTATGAGAATAAGTCTGGAGATATGCCTCTTTTGAAAGAAACCAATGAATCTCACTCAAAGGATCTTGCTTCTTGTACAAGAGTGCACAGATTGCATGAGGACATGGGATTCCACAAAGGTCCCATGTCCTACAAGTGCATTTTTTTGCTCCCAGATTGACAATATGCCTATCACTATCTTCTTTCACCTCATAACCTTGGTCAGCACTGCCATTGACATGACACTTTTGTGCAATCCTCATAAATTGGTTATACAAGTTTAGAGTCTTAGGGCTGTACTCACCTCCCCACCCCATAACTTCAGCTTCATTATCATTCAACATATTCATCACCTTGATTCTTATCTCCTCTAACATCTTTATAATTGGCTTCTGTCTAGCTTGCAGTATCCATGAATTGAAGGACTCAGTCAAGTTATTATCAACTGACTGGTTCTTGCAAGTTATATCAAAAAAGGCCCTACTCCAGCAGGTAGGTGCATACCTTAACAGATCTTCAACAGCAGCTTTGCCATCATCATCCACTTGGCTCATATTCTTCAACTGATCTTGGAAGTCCTCCCCATAGGTACTCCAAGCTGCCCACCATAGATATTTTTTGTACTCCCCAGAGCCCCATCTCTTGCACCAGTTTGCTTCTATGTGTCTAACACAAAATCTGTGGTGTGCCTCAGGAAGCACTCCAGAGATTGAGTCAATGAGGCCCTACATATATAGGAAATAAGAAGTATGAGAATCTATACTAAAGGAAAACTGCTGAAGTAAGAAAATAATAAAGGAAAACTAAAGTGTTCATACCTTTTGCATATCTGAGATGAAAGTGATGCCTTCACCCATCTTTAGGTCCAAAGACATTTGCAGAAGAGTTAAAAATCACTTCCATGTGACTTTTGTTTCTTTATCCACAATAGCCCAAGCTAATGGATAAAAGTGGTTTGCAGAGTCTTGACCAACTGCCACCAAGAGCTGACCCTTAACTTTCCCTTTCAAAAAAGTTCCATCCAACCCTATAAAGGGCCTCAAACCACTCTTAAACCCCATCTTCATTGCATTAAAACATATATACATCCTTAGGAACCTTCTGTTGCCTTCAGCAAGAGCATCCTTTGACAGGTTAACTACTATATCACTTCCAGGATTACTACACTTTAATTCAGTAACATATGCAACCAACTTGTTATACTCATCAGTAAAACTACCTTCCAGATTCTCCAAAATCAACCTTTTTGCCCTCTTACACTTTGACTCACTCACATTTACATTAAATGCAGCCTTCAAGCTTGCCCTCATTTCTTTGACCTTAATGGTTGGATTTTCTTGTAACCCTCTCTTGAAGTATTCAGCAATGGTCTTGGCATTTACCCTATGATTCTCATATGCAGGTTCACAAGTGTGCTCAGAATGCAAAATCCTAAATTCAGCCCCACCCCCTGAAGTATTCCTAGATATGTGGCATACAAAAAGGCAGCCACCTTCACAAATGTACCTAAGCCTACTTGTGTCACTTTTAACTTGCTCTAACCCATAACCATTTGCAAGTGCATACATATTTATAACTTTTCTNNTGGCCGGAAAACACTGTGCATCAAAAGCATGAAGGCTGCTGGGGCATTAGTCAGCCCAAATGACATAACCAGGAACTCGTAATGACCATACCGAGCCCTGAAGGCAGTCTTCGGGATGTCTGGCTCCCGAATCTTCAACCGATGATAGCCTGAATGCTCCCAATTCAATAATGCAAGTCAACATTATTCAGCTATGGATAAAGGGACCATACATTAAAGTATTATACGGAATAAAGTGTCCCTGCCCCACCCTTAATATTAATATTCTGATTCACCTCTTTTCTATAAAAAAATAATAATTTGGGACCACAAAATATTATAATCGAAACCCTAAACCATCAAAAGGCTTCCAATACCGGATGAGGCATATGCAAACAAAAAGAGTAAAGAAAGGTTTATTACTGTCAAACTACACGCAAGTGAATACAAAACCAAAACACACACTACCAGCTTGAAATTATCGTCAAAGAGAGGAAAAGTGAAAACCATAACCAACAAAGAACTATTCATTAAACCATAACTTCAATAAACACAAAATCAGAAAAAATTACAAACCATTTGACAACTACAAACACCTATCAACATCAAATAATCGAAAAAGAAAAGGGTTTATGAAAACCCTAACTCAGAAAAGGGTTTCTGAAAGGGATTCGGAATAGTTTTTCGGAAATATTTTTGGGATAACTTAAGATAAGAGATTAAACAAACAGAAAAAATAATTTTTGGGGCAAAAATCTCTTACCTTGCTTGAAATCGCCACTCTTCTCCAAGTATCTTGACCGGTTTTGACTCTCTTTTTTCTTTCAAGTACCAGAAGCTTCGACTAAATGAGTGAATAATGTGTTATCAGACGCGTTTAACATATTTATTTGATGGGTATTCGATTACGGGTTACGGGTTACGGGTCAGGTTGATTCGTTAATAGGGTTGGGTTTGGGTGTAATGGGTTAGTTGGCAGCCTAGTTGGCAGCTGAGTAGGAAAAATTGAATGCTTCAGCTGCCACTTGGACGGGCGTTAGGGTTAGGGGTAATGTTAAAAACTTTAGTAACGGTAAGGTGGACTTTGGCTCTAAAGTGTAAGGGGGGATAAACGTGGCCTATATTCAAAAGTACAGGGGTATTAATGGCCTTTTTCCCTAAAAAAAAATACGAAAACAGCAGAAATTACACCTCAAAAGGCTATACTAGACTCTAGAAATAGACAAAAAATAACATAAACTACAAAAATTATACTTGTAAATATGAGTTGCCGCTAATTCTTTTTTACAGTTCCCGTCAAATCTAACCGACATAGTTTGATTAACATTTGATGGGCAAACTTAAAAAATCGAAACTGCTTAGTGCATATTTAAGGGGCTATTTTGAAGCTACACTCAAACATAACGGATTATTTTTATCTTTTTCTCCAACTTCAGTATAGGTTGCAATTTTAAAATGAGACTTGTACTTCTATATATTTCTAAAAGATAAAACTACATGTAAACAAAAACAAAAAAAAATAGGACAATCCTTCAGAGTTAGAGAATTTTTCTCAGGTGAAAAAATACCAGTAACCTCGCATTATTTTAATACGCGTACTTATTTCCCTACTCTCCTAAAGACAAAACTACCCTCTTCAGTCCCGCTTGCATCGACATAGAAGACCGTGGGCACTTAAGTCATTTCAAATATATCAGAAGTGCCCCTCAAAATTTCAACCAATGCACGGCAAAAGACTCCATTTTTCTTTTCAAATACACTGCTCTTTTATCTCATCTCCTCAATTGAATTCATCAAAAACTTTCTGATCCAACAAAACACCAATCAAAATCCAAACCTAATTTCTTCACTGATCGATCGATTAATTATACAAATATAGCTATAATTAATACGCGCATTTACGCAATAATAAATTCGAGATGAATGGAGTGGCGGAATGCAGCGTTTGCCACTCGAAATTAGGAGTTTCGCCTAACACGAGAACGGTTTCTAAAGCTTACGATCATCATCGCACTGATGTGTCGTTGAAAACACGCGCTTTCAACGTTTTTTTGGTTGTCGGTGATTGCGTGTTGGTCGGTTTACAGGTATTAGCACTCCTTACTCTTCAACTATTAAGTTAGAAACTAGAAATAATCAGCTCAAGTTTTTTTTTTTTTGAAGTTTTTTTTTACATTTGTTGAGTAAAATATGCATATTGAAAGTTAACTGGTACGAGGCAAATCGCATGAGCTGGAAAAAGTGTGGTATTCTTAATACCTTTGTTGTTTTATCAAAGCCCTAAGGTTCTTAGTTTAGAATTATATAGTAGTCTCAACAACAACAACAATAAGTTATCAGGTACTTGTGTTGAGAGCGATTAAGTAATACATTGAGAGCAATACCACGTGATTTCTTCCCATCCATCTAAGTCTTGGTGGGCGGAGTTATCCGGTACTTGTGTTGTGGCGGAGGGAGGTACTAGGTACTCGGTGGAATAGTCCAGGTGTGGGCAAGCTGGTCTGGGTATCATCGTCATAAAAAAATACATTGGGAGCGATACAAGGTGATTTCTTCTCATCCGTCTAAATCTTGGTAGGCAGCATTACCTGGTACCTACGCTTGTGGAGGTAGCAGCAGGGGTGGATCTATGTAGGGGATTAGGGGTGGCACGGCACCCGGACGCTCGGGTAAAATTTTATTTATGTACTGCCACAGTTGAACTGCCAAATTCCCACACGCAGTGCTCAGTATCGAATCTCGTTGTGTTCTCAAGCTGGTGTATTTGTCCCTTGTGGTCCTAGTTTGCTTCTCTTCTTAATTCCTTCTATTTTTTTCAGTTTTATATTTCCTCTCTCTTTGTACAACCTCAATATTATTATTATTATTATTATTTATTTATTTATTTATTTATTTACAATTATATATTTGCTTCCGTTTTCTCATTCTAGATCTTCAAATTTTATTTCAATGTGATTTTAACCATTTTCTTTTTTTTTTATCCATCTAATGTTATATTTTTCTTGATTCTCAATTTTTTTTTTAGTGATGGCATCAATAAATGTAATATTAATCTAGCTATGTGTAGATTGAATAGGTATATTTGCTAACTTAAATTTTATTTTATTTTATTTTATGTTTTTTAATCACATTCAATAGAATTTGAATTGAGAGATTAGTCGAATTGGACAAAACTTATTCGGTTTTGGAAATCACGTACTCCCTACGTTTTAATTTATGTGAACCTATTTCCTTTTTAGTCCATACCAAAAAGAATGACCCTTTTCCTTATTTGGAAACAATTTACCTTTATCTAATGATTTATAGCCACACAAAATATATGTGTCTCATTTTACACCACAAGTTCAAAAGTCTTCTCTCTTTTCTTAAACGCCGTGCCCAGTCAAATAGGTTCACATAAATTGAAACGGAGGGAGTATTTATTTATGCCTTAAAAATTTCGATAAACTGAATTAAATTATTTCAAAATGGATCGGATTGAACCAAATCGAACTAATTCAAACGGATTGAACCAATAGAATATATACCCTAATTCAATCTCCTTCGCTAGTGATAGGTTTACATTAAAAATAGTGGTACCCGTAGTCATCAAATTCTGGATCCACCTCTGGGTAGTAGGTACCTGGTATGATATGTCGAGGTGTGGGCAAGCAGGTTGAGGCACCTGCATAAAAAAAATACATTTGGGTAGCAGGTACTTGGTGTGATAGTCGAGGTGTGGGCAAGCTGGTTGAGGCACCTGCATAAAAAAAATACATTGAGAGCGATTCCTAGGCATGTTGGGATTGATTGGGAAGCCTAAATTTTTCTGTATGATTCTGTGGTTCCAAGAGCTCTCCGTTTTAGCATTTTGGAGGTCCCATGTTCGGAACAAACCATTGAGAATAGTGGAGCTAATAAAAGGTTGGATAAAGGATCTGGATTATGTTGAATTGGATATTTTGGCCTATCCCTTTTATTTTTTCTTTGACTAAGGGTTGTTTATTATGATGTTTACTTCTGCTGGTTTTTCGCTTGATTGAGGCAATTGTGATTATTCTAGACTTCTTGTATAATTTGCTAAATTGTGCAAAACTATTGATATTAATAAGACGGAGTCAGCTTGGATTGTAGAAAGTAAACTGGCTCCAAAGATATTGATGGGTAAGCCTGTTGCATGATTTTAAATGCTTTCCGCGAGAAATACTGGTTAGCGGAGGTTTTGGCCAATAAAAGTGCGCCGCAGTCTAAATATCCTCTTTTAGTGAGGGTTGGTATTCGGTATGGCCTTGAGCTTTTGATATCCTTACTTTTTCCATGTTAAATATTGAATATTGCGAAGTTGTATTTCTTTAAAGAGAAATGTGTCTTAGAGTAGTCATTTTTCAGAACTGTGTAGTACTGGAATATTTTCGGGTTTCTTCATGTAAGTATTCTAAATTATGTTATGTAGGTACATTGAATAAAAGATATTTTCTTTTCTTTCCTTTGTTGCAGCCTATACTTGTATATATGTCAAAAGTTGACGGCAAATTCGAATTCAGTCCCATTAGTGTTAATTTCTTGACTGAGTTAGCAAAAGTTGCATTTGCAGTAGTAATGCTATGCTTACAGGTATGCTTTGTCTCTCGTCATTTCTTAACCTAATCTTTAACCTTCTACACCTTCAATTTTTCTATGAGCTTCTTCTCTTCTTTTTCAATATAACAAAATTCTCTACTGGGTATTGCTCATATGCATCATAATTTGTTCATAACTTCTTGATACCTTGGTAGTTGGTGTAACTATTCACTTGTTCTAAAATGTCTCAATCTTATGTATCATTTGAAGGCTCGAAGCCAGAAGGCCGGTGAGAAGTCTCTTCTCTCTTTCTCCACATTGTTCCAGGTAAATTTCACTAGGCTTATATAGATATGCAAGTCCTTGTAAAGTTGTGCCAAAAAATAAAAAAATGTTTCCACTGAGATGTGTCTTTTCATTTATGCAAAAGAATATACCTAATCTAGTTGATATTTGGATGATAGTTTAGTTTATATAGAAATTTTCTTCCCAGCATGCAGTCGATTCTTTCTTTTCCCAGTTACTCCTCTCCTTTCATGTCATATGGAGGCTCTTCCATATGAAGGGGATATTTTTTCTGTTGAAACATATGAAGGGGAGAAGCTACATTTGTAAGACTATGAATGGGATTAAAATTTTTATGAGCAATTCACTAAAGGTGCCAAAATGGTAAGTCGGTGTTAACTGGAGCCATTTAACTCCATTATCCATTCCACAATTTTGTATTATTCAGCACAGAGTGGGGATAAGAGTACGGGGAAAATATTACTATTGTCAACTAGCAGGATCTGCTCTCTGGAATCCCAAAGCTCTTCACGTTATTCTTGGCTTTTTTAACTTTTTCACATTATTGTTTTTTCATGTGAAATACATTTTATGCTCATATATTTTAGCAATTAATCTTAAATATTCACTTCACATTAATACAAATTATAATGCAAACAGACAGCAACGAAATATCCTAAGATCTCGCTAATCTTACATAATCACTTAATTAAACAATATATTAGTCATAAATAAACATATGAGTCTATTATTTTTACGTCTACGTTTCTATAAATAGGTGAGAAGAGGGTTATGAAGCCACCTCGTAACATGTGGGAACCTATCTGAGTCACAGAGAAAAAGTAATAGGTTTCCATTTCACCAAGTTAATTCTTTCTAATTAATCAGTGCTAATGTCTGTGGTTCTTTAAATCTTAGGCCAATCTGAATATTGAAATTAATTCATCTAACTTTTCAGAAGTTCTTTCTCTGACTTCCTCGACCTCGGCCTCGTAGGACGCAAGTGGGATGTTATGAATTATAGGGAAGTATGTTCATGGCTACTTTTGATACGAACCATTTCCTTTATTAATTGCAGGCTGCTCGGAATAATGTGCTTCTGGCTGTTCCAGCTCTGCTTTATGCTATTAATAACTACCTGAAGTTTATCATGCAGGTATATTTCTTTGTGGTTCCTCATTTGGATCTGTAGTATTAAAAGGTTTTCTGTGAGAAGTTTATCATGTTCTCATGGACTTACTGTCTTTATCTTAGATGGGAATGAATAGAACGGAATGGGTTATAGAGGTATTCATGTACCCAACTTCAACCAGCTTGGTATTGAGGCATAATTGATCGATATGGGCACTATCTTAGATATTTTGTTTCCAGTAGTGTGCTATTCTAGTATTATTAAGGAATATCATGTGCTTTCCAAGTTATAGATCTTTGTACATATAACTCAAAATGTACATTACAAGAATATTTTTTATAACCTATTTTCTTGCTCTAGATCACAAAGTAAATTGAGTATCTTCCTTGAAAGTTGAGAACTTTGGCAAGAAAATATTTCGTTGTCATTTCAAGTGGAAATGTATAACCTTCTGGATTTCTGATAATCTCTGTCTGTTATGACTATTTTCTTCAAAATCTTATGTTAAAGTACTGGTAATTAGGAATTCATGTCCTCTTGTCTTTGTACTTTTGTCTTATGCGCTTACTACCTAATCAACTCACTTTCTTGTCTAGTCCAAAAGTTCTGCAGTTTTGGTGCATGTTATTGGAGTAAAACTATCCCCTCACACTTCCTAATGACACTGTTGTTCTTCGTGCAGTTATATTTTAACCCTGCTACTGTAAAGATGCTGAGTAACTTGAAGGTATCCAATTGCTTATAGTTATTGCTGACACTGTCAGAGCTTGCAATTTCACGTGAGAATTCTACTGTAGTTTTGGTCCTAAAGTTATATCTCCCTGATGAATCTGCAAGTAGGCGTAGCTGATTACCCAGTGGATTTTACCAGCTAGATTAATTGCAAACTCTTTTTGCTAATCTTTTGTTGAAAACTACTCTGCTTCAATGATAGCTTTAATTGTGTAACCACAGTCAAATTGTCCGAAGATTGAATCTTGGAAGGATTTACGGTAGGTGTTAGATTTTCCACATATGTGCACTCAGGATTCAGTGGAAGATAAACATTTGTGCTTGTTTCTCTTTGGATGGTAGTGAGCTGGTTAGTCCTTATTTTCTTTGGGATATCGGTGGTGCCCAGGCCAACTGCACCTTGGCTGATCCATCAGGCAGCCTGTCTAATGCACAAGCATGGGTTGCCATAGTAATCCACCCCCCTAAAGCTGGAGTCGATGGGCTCACATCAAGTGTTGTAGTTGGAATTAGGTGGTGAGCTTGCTAGTCGTTTAATTGCGGCTTGTACTCAAGGATGCTGTGATTACTGCTTGAGTGCTTGTGATGCCTAATCTGAGGATTCACTTATTTCTTAGCATACTTGTGCCACATCTTTCCTTTTCTTCTGCTGGTAGATTTATTTTCTCGAAGTTTCTGTTGGTGACAATTTTTCTTTTTTATTTCGTCAAACATACAGGTTTTGGTAATTGCAATCTTGTTAAAGATGATTATGAAACGTCGTTTTTCCATAATTCAGGTCGGTTAAGGAAACAGAGGTTTGTTTATTAACTATTGTCACCTGTATTTAGTTGATCTTTAGATTTTGACCATGCTGTCTTTATGCATCTCTTTAGTTATCTATGAATGTCTAAACTAATTGGTCGCAGTGGGAGGCTCTTGCACTATTGCTTATTGGCATCAGTGTGAATCAGCTGCGCACTTTGCCGGAAGGTACAACAGCTTTGGGTCTTCCAGTGACAACAGGGGCATATTTGTATACCATGATTTTCGTAAGTATGAAAATAATTCTTAATGACTACTCATCAGTTCGCAGTGTTCCATGTTCATGCATATTCCCCCTTTTTTGGGGGGTCCTAAGAGAATACACATGGTTCACAAATAGTGCCACTTGTACTGGAAAAAACCTTAATGCCATATTTTCTTGGTTTTTCACCTGTTTGCCTAATTTAATGTATAGAAACTGATGCAATATAATAATTCAGGTCACTGTTCCTTCACTGGCTTCTGTCTACAATGAATATGCTTTGAAGAGCCAATTCGAGACTAGCATTTATCTTCAGGTGAACTTTTACTGGTGATCACTCCTAAAATGCTTTAAATCGCTGCAGTGAGTTTGACTTCATTCAACTGGTTCCCAGGCAAAACCATAGATATCTTCTCCTCCTTAGCTTCTTCTTCTTTCGTTTCCCATGGTTACTTCAGTGTCAGTTTGAACCATCACATAGAATTGTTATGGATTTGCTAATAATCAGGTTTTCCTGAGCAGTATCTTTGCTTGATGTAATTTTACAAGCTAATAGTATGATAATCTAGATGTTCCAAGTAGTGAGGTTCTTCTAACCTCTTGGTGTGGCTTTGCTTAATGGGTGTCTATGACTTTATAAATGATCCATGCAAACAACTGAACTGCTCTTTGCAGAATTTGTTTTTGTACGGATATGGTGCAATCTTCAACTTCCTAGGCATACTTGGAACTGCCATTTTCAAAGGTATGAACAGGAAATCTTGTCTCTGGGACTATTAGATGAAATACCATCCATGGCAGGATCCAAACTTGCTTATACTTCCCCAAGTCTTTTTGACTTGGCTAAAATGTTTATGGTGTATCAGTTCACCTCTACCATTGTTGGGACGTATCAAAACTTAATTTCCACCTTTACTCGTGGCTAAAATTCTGTCCCAAATGCTCTTTAGGACCTGACAGTTTGGATATCTTACGGGGACACTCACGAGCAACAATGTTCTTAATATGCAACAATGCAGCTCAGGGAATCCTGTCTTCGTTTTTCTTCAAGTATGCAGGTGAGGCCTCTCTCACTTATTTGGCTTCCCGAGTCGACGAAATGCAACATGTTTACAACCCATATAACCATCCATTTCTATTCCATAAAAGTTTTGGTGTTTTATAATTCTGTTGTATGTGGGACTCGGCTTTTTTCTCCTTAAATTTGGCCAATTTCTGCACTTCAAAAATGGATCGTCTCAATTTTTTAAGTATTCTGCATGTGCTATTGATTTTAGATTACTAGCTCTTACAAGGTAGGTCCAATCTGGTAGTGACTGACATGCAGATTTCATTTTTCCATGTTGTTTGTATGTCTTTTAAATTTTGTTAATTAAATGCATTAACTAATCATAGCTTCAATTTTTCCTTTGCAGATACAATTCTGAAGAAGTATTCATCAACTGTTGCCACTATTTTTACTGGAATAGCATCTGCTGTTCTGTTTGGACATACCCTTACTATGAACTTTATCTTAGGAATCTCTATTGTGTTTATCTCGATGCATCAGGTTATATTTGGATGCTGTTATCAATTTTGAGTGGCATGATCAATTTTTTGCTTGGGCTCACATCAAGCTTCAACTTTCAGTTCTTTTCACCTCTTGCAAAGGTCAGGGATGAGACACAAACCGACAGTTTGGGAATGGATTCTCAGAACAACTACAGGTGCACTCTTCTTTTATGTTTCAACTTTGTGAAAGCAAAACTGATATAGACACGAGATCAGTGTTACCCTACAACGTCTTATATCAACGGGCTTGTGAGATACTTATGTCTAGATTTGCCCTTTAGATTGTTTTGGACCAAGTACTTGTCATTCTTATGAGTCGGTATTGTCAAAAGTTTGTCTAAACCTCAAGAGTATGGAGATACTGGACCCAGGTTACAGTGTGTGTGTGTGTGTGTGTGTATATATATATATATATATATATATATATATATATATATATATAAGGGCAGCCCGGTGCACTAAGCTCCCGTGCATACCGCTACGCGCAAGGTCCGGGGAAGGGCTAGACCACAGGGGTCTATCGTACGCAACCTTACCCTACATTAGGTGTGTTCATGGTTTGGTTTGGATCGGTTTTTCCCTAAAAAGAAACCAAACCAAGTCGGTTCTTCAAATATTGGAACCAAACAAAGCCAATTAAGTTGGTTTTTTATCGATTCGGTTTTTGTTGTTTTTTTCGGTTTTTTTGGTTATTTATCGAATTTTTTCTTAAATATAAGACATACACTACCAAACACATTTTTCCGTTGACAACATTTTCAACGTAACACTATCAAACCAATTGCTTTTTGAGAAATCTATCATTTACCAAGATATATTGATGATAATTGAATCAAATAGCGATGAATAATTTAAGTACTCAATTAAAAATCGATTATTTTTAACATGAAATAAATTCTTGTACTTAGCAAAAAAAAAACTACCAATCAAGCTAGAATGTAAAGGCAAAGAATTAGATTATTATAGGACAAAATTACAGAATAATGCACTCCATAAGTTGACCTTGCACTATTTTAGCCCAGTTACAAGTTTGCAAATGTGTAGCCAAATATCAATAAGATCTTTTCTTTTCTCATTCCCTCTAATTATAACAACCTCATTTATTCCTACCTACTCCTATTTTAGCTCTCTCCTCATTTTTCACCGATAAATATTTAATTTAATTAATGAAAAAGAATCATATGCAAACAAAACTGAAAAGAAAAATTAGTTCCTCATTTAGTCAACACTCATTCGTGCCTTCTTCCATAACCAATACTTTTTTTTTTAAAGTTTGTATATCTTTAGGTTTATACATACCTATCACAACTGCAAAAACGCAAAAACGGACGCGAGAAACCTAAAATCTCATCTCCTTTAATGCTAATCTTGTTAAATTTCGATTATGATTTTGTGAGAAATTTGGAGTGGGTATTGTTTGAACTTATTAGAAATAGTCTAAGTAGGTTGTATACAAAGTTTGAAGTTATTTGCTGGAGATTTGGACTAAGTTTTATACAAGAATTGCAAGTGAAAATCGTACAAAAATTTCGTCAGCGATGCTTATACACTTTTATACAATGTTATACACTTTTATACAAAGAGGTACAGTATGTACATAGTTGTATAAAAGTGTATAAAGATGTATAATCACAGAGTGAAAATATTCTTGATACACTATGTATATAGGTGTATAAGAAGAATGAGAAGAAGAAGAAGAAAATGCGAGAAATTCACCAAATACCTGTAAATAATGTATCAACCTTGGATATAATAGTGTATAAGTTGTGTTTATACACTATTATATACTATTTATACAATATTATACATTATTATACAAAGGAATCCTATCAATGGAGGATCACGTGTTCTTCTTCTTCTTCCTTAGGCATCCTATGAAATTTAACTCAAATATAGCCTAAATCTACTCCAAATCACTTGAAATTTAAGTTTTGAACTTATCTTGATGATTCCAATCAATTGAGACAACACCCATTCCAAACAACTAACAAATCGGAAAACTTAATTTCTGAAATTTAACTAAAATATAGCCTAAATCTACTCCAAATCACTTGAAATTTGAGTTTTGAACTCATCTTAATGATTCCAATCAATTGAGACAACACCCATTCCAAACAACTAACAAATCGAAAAACTTAATTTCTGAAATCGAATCTTCAAACCACTTGTAATGGTGACTTTTATTTTTCAAATCCTTAGTTAACCATTGAAATCCGGAAAAGAATTGAAGGAGAATAACAATAGTAGAGAAATTTTGTGGTGCAAAGGCTGACATGGGAAGGGGAAGAAAAAAAGGGGAACGAAGAAATAAGGGGTGGGCTAACTGGTGAAAATTAATTTTCAGATTATGTACAACCTGGGCTATACTGGGTAAGGGCTTCAAACATGGGCCATTTTCTGATGGGTTATTGGGCCAAGTGACAAGGGATGTAATTCTCCCTTATTATAATAGCAAAGAACTAGACTAAAAATACAAACGACTAATATGTACCATAAAATTTTAGAAACTTTATATATATATATATATATATATATAGGTGTAATCATAAATTTAAATAGCTACTTCTATAGTCGGTTTGGTTCGATTTTTTTTGGTTATTTTTTGATTAAAACCAAAACCAAACCAAATTTGATCGGTTTTTAAAATTCAAAATCAAAACCAAACCAAACCAAACCTAAAAAGTATTGATTTTTTTGTCGGTTTGGTTCGGGTTTTCAGGTTCTTATGAACACCCCTACCCTGCATTTTTTACAAGAGGCTGTTTCCACGGCTCGAATCCGTGATCTCCTAGGCACATGGCATCAACTTTATTAGTTATGCCAAGGCTTCCCTATATATATATATCCTTTTGTATGCTAGTTGCAACTGGGTGAATCTTGGATGGATGAAACTTAATTGTATCTTGAAAGTAAAACAAGTTACGAAGAAGCGCATGACTTAATGACATCTCAACTTTGTTGCTGTCTTCACAAGATATCAGCAACAACAACAATAATAACCCAGTGTAATCCCACAAGCGGGACTGGGGAGGATAGGATGTACACAGCTTTACCCCTACTCTGGAAGGGCAGAGAGACTGTTTCCGATAGACCCTCGGCTAAATAAAAGACGAAAAAAGCGCTAATAGCAAGTAATAGCAAGACAATATATGTAGAAAACTAAATCCAAGATAGCAATAAAGAACATGAAAGAAGTACTGATAGCAAGTAACAACAATACATGTATGTAGTGATAGCAAACTAAGGGAGTACTGGTGGCAAGTAATAACAGTACAAGATATGCGATAATAGCAAACTAAGGATAAAAGGGGTATCATACTAACACTAAATACTAATACTATTGAACTAATGAAGACAAAGGGAAACGTTCGACTACCCACTAACCTTCTACCCTAATCCTCAACCTCCACACTCTCCTATCAAGGGTCATGTCCTCGGTCAGCTCAAGTTGCGCCATGTCCCGCTTGATCACCTCTCCCCAAGACTTCTTTGGCCTACCTCTACCCTTCTTCTTATGCATCCCCCCCCCCCCTCGCACCCCCTGACTGGGGCATCTGTGCTTCTCCTTCTAACATGCGTGAACCTTTTTTCAATAGGGAATACCTTTTAGTGACTGCTAGCAAAGCCTACGAAATGATAAGTAATTGGCAAATGAAGAACGGAGAAAAAGGGAGTTTTCATGTCAAAAACTTCAAAATAGGGAATATCCTCCAGTTCAGAATTGGAAAATTTGAAAAGGAAGAAAGAGGACAGCATTTGAGTGAGAATCCTTATTCATAAGATCAAGAGCTCTTTTTGTTTGTTATCAGTTTTTGGGCCAACCAGAGTATTAGCCACTATGTTGATGCATGACTTGATTTACTAGAGGCATTGAGCCTCACCTATTTTTTTGCACTGCCCTGGTGCCTTTCTAATATATTCTCTGAATTATGAAAGTAAATAGGGAATTTCCTCAGGGTTCTCGTTTCCAAGAGCAGAGAGGGCTTAATGATTTATTTTGAGTGGCCATGGAATCAGAGGGAGTCAAGATGAAACAATTGCTTCTTCTGGTTCAATGGAGCCATTAAACAATTGTTTTGTTTTTAGTTTCCATTAAACTATTATTTTTGTATATATGGTCTTATTAACTATGCAGGTGTCTTAGAAAAACATATTTATCACTTTGATGCATGTTGTGCGAAGTCTTTAGTCTTTGTGTTGCCTTATCTCACTACACATTTGATATCATCATTCTAGTGCTTCTTCTTTGAAAGAAAATTTGAGTGCTTGATCTCTACAGGTCAAAGGATGGATCCTTCATAAATATGGCCGCCGGAGCAAATGAAGATGTAAGACTCTGATAAACTTGCAAAGACCTTTTTTCTTGTTTTTTTCAGAAGATTATGCATGCATGTACTCCTCTCATCTTTTACGACAATTTACAGGCTACCCATCGTGTTGGACCTGATGAGAAAGAACCCCTTCTTCCACGTTAGGTATTACAGGTATGCACTCTCCTGGCACTCTTTTGCCCTGTTGAATGATATCTGCAATATAATGATTACATTTGCAGTCTCAGTTGTCAGACAGGTTGATACATAGCGGACTTTCAATATTTAGTTGATATGTTTCAGCGTCTTTGATGGGTGGTTTTAGAGAAGGTGTTAAGACCTGTGTCATTTACTAATATGCCCTGGCCAAACTTTAGCTCTGCTATATGATCCCGTTTAAATTGATGATGCCTTTAGACAAATCAGGTTTATATCTAAAGTATTTGGAACAACCTACTCTATGTTCCTAATTAAATATTCAATAATATTATCTTAGCATCTCGTTCATGTATTTGGCTGAAGCCCACATGCAAGACTCTTTGTCTTTTGTCAATGGATGTAGGCATTAGCCAGTGATATCATTGTATTTGTGTAGGATTTCCATAGCCTTAAAAGTTAAAACCTCCTAGTTGCCAACCTTGTACATTTTTTTACAACGGTAGCTGGGCCACTGCAACTTTATCTGGGATTTGACTTTGAACCTAAACCTTCCTGTGTATATGAGCTAGAGTTGGTTCTAGGAAATTCAAATTTCTTGATAAATAATGAATTATGATGTGCTCGGGGTATTTCCAAACGTGGCAGGATTGTTACTGGAGAAACATCTTTGGCTGGTCGGTATAGAGAGGATTTTGGGTCATCTCCTTGATATTTAACATCAGTACGCTAAGACGATTCTTTTCAGCCTCCAGATAGGAACAATTCTCTTCCTGAGAATTTACAATAGCTCTTTTTTGTAGTATGAAATGAGGGTTTCAGGAACAACAGTCGTTAATATTGGAGTTCCAGATGATCTGTATCATCCGTTTTTGCATAGAATTTAGCTCATAACCCGGACATTATTATCACGTATGTCACGAATTGCATGTAAAGTATATTGTCTTGCTAGCTGCGTTAGACTTTCTGCATGCACATTCTCTGTAAATTTGTCCCGTGAAGTCAAGTTAATGAATAATAGTAATAGATCTTAGCCACTGCTCTCTCTCTCTCTCTCTCTCTCTTTCTCTCTCTCTCTCTCTCTCTCTCACACACACACACACACGCAAAGCACTTTTCAATCAAATTTTTTTGTTGAAGGATTAGCATCAGAATTTTTCAAAATTCTTGCAAATATCTATGCTCGTTCCTTGAGCCGAGGGTCTATCGGAAATAACCTCTCTATCTCTATGAGGCAGGGGTAAGGTTTGCGTACACACTACCCTCCCTAGACCTCATTTATGGGATCAAATTGGGGTTTTGTTGTTGTTGTTGTTGCAAATATCTATGCTATATTAAAAGCACGAAGTTCCTGAGCGAAATGTCGTTCACTTTATCCTTTAAAAATAGACTTTACATTGTACATTAGACAAAATCGTAATTTAGTCATTTTTTCTAATATTTAGGACTTTGAAATCAGTTAAAATTTGAATTACGTAGGAAATTTTAATATTTAGGACATTAAAAAAAATATTATTTTGGAAAAATTAGGAGTATACGTTTCTTTTCCATTACATTTGCTTTAGTGTCAAACTTTCAATGAAATTTTTAATATTTATTCTTCTTATAGGGTACTTAAAATTCTAAGGGGAAGCTTCTGTATATTAATTCTATTAAAAGTAAGAGGTTTATACTTAATTAAGTATTTCTTAAATTAGTGAATGTAGATTTCAAATATCATACAAAGAAATTAATAAAGAGAAAATATTATGCGAGTAGGAAGGAGTTAAAAAATTATCCATATTTTTGATATAATTATAAAAGTAAAAATCCCCAATGCGGAAAATTTTAAAAAAAAAAATTAAATATTAAGAACAAATAATTGAGTCTTTGAATTAATTACTCCCTCAATTCAGTTTATGTAAACCTTTTAACTTTTTGAGATTCAAACTATATAAACTTTGATCAAAATTTTAAAATATTTTTTTATCATATTGGCACAAGAAGAATTGTAACTTATAGTATTTCTCATATAGTTATTGAATATTTAAATTTAACTTTAAAGTATCCAGTTAATCTAATCTAATTTAACTTCAAAGATTAATTAAATTAACTCCTGAAAAGCGAAAAGATTCAAAGGAAATAATTAGCAACAATAATTCAATTTAATTCTTTTTCAACATATCATACAAGTAAAATTATTTTTTAAATTGATAAAACTTTTAAGGTACATAAATTTATGTGCACAATAAATTTATGTGCACAAGAAGAACACTGATGGTGAAAGAAATAAAAGCATAGAGCAAGTTTCAGTATGTTATAGTTTTAACTTGTTAGTATTTGTTTTCTGTCTCAGGTAATAAAAATAACAATAATTTCCATAAGGTATCCGCGTATGTCTTAAGAAATAACAATAATGCACATGTGAGACAGACTTTTTTTATTTATTGAACTAGCTAAATTGGATCAATATTTATATTTTTTAGGAGCTTGGATCTTTTTTTTGTTAATTCAATAACTCAAATAAATAATTTAATATAGTTACCTAATCTATCTATTTTATATACTATATATTAAAAGAATGAAGGCCCTTAGCGAAATGTCGTCGCCTTTTTGTTACCCTTTAAAAATATATTTCACATTGGATAGAATTGTAATTTAAATTATTTTTCTAATATTTAGGACTTTTAGGTCAACTAAAATTTAATTCTTAAATCTTTACATATTGAACTAGGCAAGAGGTCCTAATATTTAGAACTATTAATCCCACCCAACTAATAGCTTGTTTGGCCAAGCTTCTAAAATCAGCTTATTTTGAGAAGTGCTTTTCTCAAAAGTACTTTTAAAAAAAATGCTTTTGGTGAGAAGCAGTTTGTGTTTAGCTAATTAATTTAAAAAGCACTTTTGAGCAGTAATTAGTGTTTGGCCAAGCTTTTGAAAACTGCTTCTAAGTGTATTTTTCTCAAAAGTGCTTCTCAGAAAAGTGTTTTTGGAGAGAAGCTAGTTTTTTCTGCTTCTCAAAAACTGCTTCTGCTTTTCCTGTAAAGTACTTTTTTTCCTTCCAAAAGTTTGGCCAAACACCTCAATTTTTGGCCCAAAGTGCTTTCGACCAAAAAAACCCTTTTGGCCCAAAAAAAAAGGTTGGCCAAACAGGCTATAAAGATATCCGAACGTTAATATTGTGGCTTACATTCGAGAACAAAATAAATAAGTCAATGACTTACATAAATGTTGACATTTTGGCTTAAGTTGTCTCCTTTTGCTTTTGATATTTTACTTAAACTTAATTCAATGTTGAGAACAAAATAAATAAGTCATCAAACTAATTTAACAAAAAAACTTCTTTGTATCAACTAATTAGTTAAAATCCAATTTTGATCTTCTCCAAATTCACCATATGAATTTGTTTCTTATTTGAAGAATGCAATATAATTGTAATTCCTTTCATGTTATAGTGTAATATTAAAAACCGGGAAGAGATCATATTAAAATTTTGAATTAAAAAAAATTAAATTAGTTCTTTAATATTGAGAAAAAGATTGATCACGTCAAACTATGCCTTATAAAAGACAAAGCGGTCGTTGCAAATATAATCCGGTTTACAAGTTCGGAGTCGAATCCTCAGGAAACTAACTTATCTATTACAACTCTTAGTGATGCTAGTACAAGCTCAAACAATTTCCGAATGCAAGACTTTTATCAATAAATATTGGGATTTGCTTAACTAAAGTAAAATGATATTAAAACTAACAATATTCCAAATTACAGATAATTCAATGGTAAAAAGATCTGGGGTATTGATTTCCCCAATTCCTAGATTAATTCTTAACTCTTTTGCTCTAATCTCGCCGTAATACTCTATGAGGATTATGAGCTATGGGTTACCGCAATTATCTCTCGATCAACTACGATAATTTACTAGAGCATTCTCTCGAACTACTCTGGCTGATAATTTATGCAGCTCTGAATTATCCCACCAAAGTTTCGTTATTTCTAACCCCACTTTTAAATTCAAGTAATGAATCTCTTCAATTACCCAAAAGTGGTGTTGTTCAACAACAGTCTAACCTAGTATTCTTTCTCAAGCAACACAAGGCTATTAGACACGATTAATCAATGGCCCATTCAATTAATCACCATACAAAACATAGTTGAACAATCATATAACAAACCCGGCTCGATTATAACAAAATTGAGTCAAAACTTCATCTAACAATTTGGTTCCATCAACCCTAGATTAAATGTTTAGCTACTCATAATTATTTTCATAATCACAACAGCAACATTCATAATCAATGATCAACATAAAAGGAAGAAAGATAGAACTCAATGCCGAATTTTCTTCCTTGCCTCTTGCCTCTTCTTGCCTTCAACAAAACTATAAAAACCTTGATACCCTCTCTTTGGGTGACTTGGGCTTCTTATATGTTAAGGAGAGTTGCCCCCGAACTTACGATATTACCCCTAGAAATAAGGTTCAGCGAATTGACAAGCGCGACCGTGCTTGGGCCGCGCATATCGCGTTCTATTCTGCCTGGACTAGCGCAGCTGAAGCGCGCCCGCGCTCATGAGGTTCAGCTGTTTTCTACTTTTCTCCTTCTTTCACGCGCATTCACCTCCGAGTAGCTTTCCTTGCTCCAAATTAGATCCAAAGGTTGTTCAATGTCCTCATAATCAACACTTGCTCCTGCAAAGTACAAAAACCTCAATTAGAGCATTTTGTTATCATTTAGCACTTAAAACATCAATAAAGTATGGTTAACTTCGAGCATAAATAGCATCTACAATGCATAATATAGGCTACTACCAACACCACACACTTAAACCGTTGCTAGTCCTTTAGCAACAAAACCACACTCTATAGGCCTAATCATCACCGGGTCACTTCCCTACTCCTTATACCAAGAATAATTCACATAGATAGACTACCTTAGCGTAACATCCTAACCTCAAGAGTGGACTCTCTCTCTAGCCACGTAATGTCCCTAACCGGCTTTCATACTCTCAGTCAGAGGTCTAGACTTACCTTCCCTTCATGAATCACGTGCCTACTCACCACAAAAGAGGGTTGTGTAATGGTCATTATAATTCACACACTGAGGAATTCAAATACATAAGATTTCACTCAGCCTCAGAAATAAATTCTTATGCCACAAACAACGCACCATAGGCTTGCCCGTAGTGTAATACTCGACTAATCAAGATCATTTGATCTAGAATCAAGTAGGACTTTATTTAGTTGTAATGTTGGTTGCGGGACAGGTAGGATACATATGGGTATAGTGATTACACCTCCCTAAGCACTTCAATACATCTTTCACTTTTAAACCCATACATTTGTCAAACCTTCATTCCACCTTTACATCATTGAGTTAAACCCCCTACTTCCTTTAAGCACACTTACATCAAGAGTCACCACTTAGAAAGGAATATATATATATATATATATATATATATATATATATATATATATATATATATATATATATTCCAATTCAAGTGGCTCTTATTTTCTTCTCAACACCGTGCACCTTTCTCCTTATTTCATTAGCTCCACTCAAAATCCCAACCAATCACCCCACACTTTAACTTTTCCATATTCATTACAGTTCAAGTGCTTCTAAGAGGTGATAGGGTTCAAAAAAATAGACAATTCACAACTTGGGTAAGGCTTTTAATGTGGTTGCCAAAGAAACATGATTACAGGCTCAAAGGGGTTAACTAGGGTATACACAATCAGGTGGGTGAAAACATATATAGATAGGTTCAACAAGGAAACGCCTATATCACTTTTTAGACCACTTAAGACTACCATTTCGCTTCGTACACACATAGGGCAAGTTCTAGGCATTGAGTGTTAGCATAGAATACACAAAGCCTCACTCACACATGGTACATGACTCAATTCAGTTAGGACCATCAGACACTCTGCTCAAGGTGCTTAAGCCAACTCAAGAACACACATTTTAAGGCTTTATTGCTAGAGTCAACTAGTGAGCCTAAGTGTCACATTAAAGCAATCTCTATTTTTCTTCGCCCAAAAATTCCTAAACCAAAAAAAAAAACTAACTACACGCGGTTCAAATGGAAACCCTTGAAAAAGAACCGTGATTTAAAGAAAAACCAAGGGGGAGTTGATACACTACCTAATAGGAGAAAATCTTTTTTTTTGTTGTTCGACTTAAGTCCCTCAAGAGACCCGTCAAGAGGTGTCCGTCTTCGAGCCAAGTCGAAGTTAATTAACAGCAAACAAAAATACAAAACATATCTATAAAATTGTAAAACAACAACAGTCATCCCCCACCCCGCACTTAAAGATTTGGCATGTCCCCATTTCAAAGAAATTAAAGCAGAGTAAGGTAAGGGGACTTCCCTGGTAGATCAGTCTTGATCAGAGACAGTGCTAGGGTCAAGGTGACACGCCCAACCCAAAGCACGCAGCCAGCCCATGATTTTCTTTTCCGATTTAGCATTCTGGGTGGCCAAAGCACCAACCCGCGTGTTTGCGACCGTGGTACGCATCCCTGCTATCTCCTGCTCTAAGGCTGCTAACTGGGTAACCCGACCGACCCCAGATGGTACTGCAGCTTCTACAACCTGCTCAGGGGTGGGCGACTCGGCTCTTACTTCCTCCTGCTCATCCTCTCCCTTCTCAGATGCATCTGAGTCATCACTATCATCACCACCAGGTGCCACAGGCTCCTTCCCAGTAGCCACTTTATCTGCTCGAAACTTTGTCTCTCGCGGCACTTTTCCATCCACACTTAAATTTTCCGGCACCCGAGTTACCCGTCAAAGCCTAGTGACTAGGGAAGGGAAGAAGAAACCATACCTCTTCACCAGACAACGTGTAAACATCTCCTCGTGAATAAGCTTGGCCACGTCAAAGTTGTGACCATTCATGAAACACCAAATTAATGCAGCTCGAGGAGCATTCACTTCCGTTGTGTTGGAGGACGGGAGCAGGCGGTTGTTGATGACATACAACCAGCACTTCCCTTCAAAGGTGAGTGCCGCTGAATGGAACTTACGCCCATATTTCATCCACACAATTTCCTTGCCAGCTACACAAATTGTTTCAAAAAATAACTCCCATTGAGTGTATTTTCTACCATAGGCTTCATAGTAGTCTTCCATCTCCGCCACAGGTGCGGGAAGCCGGTATATTCTCCGAATAGCCTCAACAGAGGCATCCACAGCCTTCTTGCGCATTGTGACTACACCATTCACATGCTCTTTAACGTTCGGATAGAACTCGCGCACAACCATCAAATTCCCATCATCCGGTTCTTCAAAGAAAATTTCTAGCCCACGTCTGACCAACTCATTGTACAAGTTAGGGCAGCCATATTGGAGCGATCCTATATCCATGCCCCTCTCCGGTATTGGTTTCTTGGGTGCCTTATCAGCAAAACGGTCCTGAGCTGCAGCAGAGACGAACCTGTTACTATCATAAGGACGAAGCGTGCGCTCTGGAGGGTCCAGCTTGGCTGCTGGATGAAGCACCGGTGGTTCGGCGTTTCTTGAAAGGTGCCATAGTACCTGAAATCAAGAACATCATCAACGAAACACAAGAGATGTGAACCAAAGGTGGTTACTCAGACTTCATCCGCCCAGTTGGTCACAATTAACATTAACAACTCACTGAGGCATTTTAACAAATACTTTGTATGCACCATTCACCGGAGTCCCCAATTAACAAATTTATAAGCTAAAAACCACCACAATTGCCCCAATGTCACCCACATATGTTAAGAGATACATTTACAACAACCTCAACAAACCCACTAGCATATAAGAGCACACTACAAAATAAAAAAAATCTACTAAAGAAAAGAAAGAAAAGCTACTACATCACCAATAACACAAATATTCCCAAAAACAAAGCCTTACCTGATGGGATTGCAGTTAGTAGATGTGAGGTGATAGTTAGAGGAGAAAATTGGGTGGCTTGGGTGTGCTGGGATCGTGAATTTGGGAGTATTAGGGCTGAGTTCTTTGGGGGAGAAGAGGGGAGTTGAGTGTTTTGATTTGTGAGTGAGAGTTTAGGTTTGGGCGTGAGTAGAATAGAAGAGGGAGAGAGATATCAGGGTTTGGGGGGGGGGGGGGGGAATAAGTTAGTATATTACAATTACTAAACAAAACAATTAATAAAAAGAAGTAAAATAAATAAATAATTAACTTAAACTCAAGTGGCAGGCAGAACAGTACTAGCATGGTCCAAGCGGTCCAAGCGCGGTCCGAGCACGGCCGTGCTAGTAAAACAGAATACTTTGCCATATGCGCGGTATGAGCGCGGCCGCGCTCCTGGGCAGAAATCTGAGGCAGAATACTTTGCCATATGCGCGGTCTGAGCGTGGTTCATGCGTGGCCGCGCTCCTGGGCCTCAAGATTTTTCAATTTTTTTACCTATTCCTTCAGCGTCTGATGGACTTATCACTCGCCCAAGCTCACCTGCACTGGTTAGTACTTACTAAAATCAAAAATAACAAATTCTAACTATACTAAAGTCACTACGCGTTGGGTTGCCTCCCAACCAGCACCTTAGTTAATGTCGTGGCACAACAAATACAACAAATCAATGGGTTGCCTCCCATGAAGCGCCTGATTTAACATCGCGGGACGATCCATGCTCATGTCATCACTCCTCATTTGTGTATTGGGGCTCCTCCAACGTTATCACCACGCTGTCCTCTTTTTCTTCAGTCATTCCAAGGTAATGTTTCAATCTCTGCCCATTCACTGTGAATTTGTTCGTCCCATCTTCAGATTCGATCTCCACAGCTCCACTTGGGAACAATTGCACCACTCTAAACGGTCCTGACCATCGGGACTTCAACTTACCCGGGAACAACCTCAACCTTGAGTGATATAGCAGCACTAATTCTCCGGGTCTGAAGTTCCGATTCAAGATGTGCTTGTCATGCATCAGTTTCATCCTTTCTTTATATAGTCTAGCACTCTGGAATGCCTGGAACCGGAATTCCTTAAGCTCATGCAACCCATTAACTCTGTTGGTGCCCGCTGTCTCTATGTTTAAGTTCAGCTGCCGCAATGCCCACAGTGCTTTGTGTTCGAGCTCAAGCGGAAGGTGGCATGCCTTTCCAAATACCAACTTGTATGGTGACATACCAATTGGAGTTTTGAAGGCTGTGCGGTATGCCCACAATGCATCATCCAGCTTCCTTGCCCAATCAGTTCTTGTTGCATTCATCGTTTTTTAGAGGACACTTTTGATTTCCCTATTGGACACTTCCACCTGCCCGCTTGTTTGTGGGTGGTATGGTGAGGCTACCTTGTGGCGAACTCCATACTTCTCCAACAGGCATGCAAACGCTCTATTGCAAAAATGAGAGCCACCATCACTGATTATGGCTCGGGGGGTGCCAAAACGTGTGAAGATGTTTTTCTTTAGGAAACTGGTCACCCCTTTCGCATCATTGGTTGGGAGAGCAACTACTTCGACCCACTTAGAGACATAGTCAACGGCAACCAGTATATACTTGTTACCGTATGAGCTGACGAAAGGCCCCATGAAGTCGATCCCCCACATGTCACACACTTCCACCTCTTGGATTGTGGTCATTGGCATCTCATGACGACGGGATATGTTGCCCGTCCTTTGACATTTATCACAACTTTTGACCCAAGCATGGGCATCCTTGAACAATGTAGGCCAATACAGGCCTGATTCCAGCACCTTTGTTGCTGTCTGAATTCCTCCAAAATGTCTACCATATGGTGAAGCATGGCAAGCTTGCAAAATAAAGGGTTGATCTTGCTCGGGGATACACCGCCGGATCATGTTATCAACACATATTTTGAACAATAGGGGTTCATCCAAATAATACGCACGACAATCACTAAAAAAATTTTTCTTTTGGATTGAGGAGAGATCATGAGGTACAATACCACATGCTAAGTAATTAGTAATATCAGCATACCATGGTGCCTCCTCCATTGTCACAGCAAGTAATTGCTCATCTGAGAATGTTTCAATGATATCTTCAACCTCGGTTCTCTTTTCTGCCCCTTCCAACCTCTAGAGGTGGTCTGCTACTTGGTTGTCTGTCCCCTTTCGATCACGAATCTCCAGGTCAAATTCTTGTAGCAACAGAACCCTGCGAATCAAGCGGGGCTTTGACTCCTTCTTTGCTATCAAGTACCTAATGGCTGCATGGTCAGTATAAACAATAACTTTCGAGCCAATAAGGTATGATCTGAGTTTGTCGAAGGCAAACACTACAGCGAGCATTTCCTTTTCCGTGACCGTATAGTTCAGCTGTGCACCACTAAGAGTTCTGCTTGCATAGTAAATTGGTTGCATAATTTTCTCCTTGCGCTGCCCCAAAACCGCTCCTATAGCGTAATCACTGGCGTCGCACATCAGCTCGAATGGTTGCTCCCAGTTGGGTGCAACAATGATGGGTGCAGTCACCAATCTCTTCTTCAGCTCCTCGAATGCTAACCTGCAATCATCAGAAAACATAAAGTGCTGGTCTTTTTCAAGCAGCTTACATAAGGTGTTAGCAATTTTTGAAAAATCCTTGATGAACCGCCTGTAGAATCGGGCGTGCCCAAGGAAACTTCTCACTGCTTTCACTGAAGTGGGTGCTGGGAGCTTCTCAATCACATCAACTTTTGCATGGTCTACTTCAATTTGGACACTCTATGCCCCAACACTATGCCTTCTTGTACAATAAAATGGCACTTCTCCTAGTTCAGCACCAAATTTGTTTCCACACATCGTTTGAGCACTCTTTTAAGGTTGTGAAGACAATCTTCGAATGAATTCCCTACCACGGAGAAATCATCCATAAATACCTCCTTAATGTCTTCGACCATGTCGGTGAAAATGGCTAACATACACTGCTGGAATGTGGCCGGTGCATTGCAGAGTCCAAAGGGCATCCTCCAAAAGGCAAAGATGCCATACGGACATGTGAAGGACGTTTTCTCTCTATCTTCCGGGGCTATTGAGATCTGATTGTACCCCGAGTATCCGTCCAAGAAACAAAAGTGGGATCGCCTAGCTAACCTATCCAACATCTGGTCAATGAAGGGCAATGGGAAATGGTCCTTTCGGGTGGCTGCGTTTAATTTC
Source organism: Nicotiana attenuata (assembly GCF_001879085.1). NCBI lineage: Eukaryota > Viridiplantae > Streptophyta > Magnoliopsida > Solanales > Solanaceae > Nicotiana > Nicotiana attenuata. The sequence continues at coordinate 56,157,732 of NC_031993.1, forward strand.
CTGTAATCCATGCAAATCCGCCACCCTGTGACTGTACGAGTCGAGATCAACTCGTTCTTTTCATTTTGTACAACTGATATTCCACCCTTTTTCGGTACACACTGGACGGGGCTTATCCAATTGCTGTCAGAGATAGGATAGATGATGCTCACGTCCAGCCACTTGATTACCTCCTTTTTCACTACCTCTTTCATATTCGGGTTCAGCCTTCATTGATGTTCCCTGGAAGGTTTGTGCCCTTCTTCCAGACGAATCTTGTGCATGTAGAAGGCCGGGCTGATACCCTTTATGTCTGCCATGGTCCAACCAATGGCAGTTTTGCATTCTTGTAACACCTGCAATAATTGTTCTACCTGCACAGCTAGCAAACCAGATGATATAATAATAGGCAAAGTAGAATTGAGACCCAAGAAAGCATACCTGAGGTGGGCGGGAAGCGGTTTCAGCTCCAGCTGTGGTGGTTCCTCTATTGATGGTTTTGCAGGTGGTGTAGCTCTCTCTTCTAAATTAAGGGGCTCGAACTCAGGTTCCCTCTTCCAGAATCCTTGGCCTTCGAGTGCCATGACCCACTCTGCCAACCCTTCACCATCCATCTCTTCTAAATTTTTCAAGCAAGCTCCCAATGGATCTTTGGTATTTAGGGTCTCATCGTCTTCATAGAGGATCACATCCACAGCTTCCACTCGTGAGTAATTTGTATATTCACTGGGCCTCCTCATGGATTTTTGAACGTTGAATATTACTTCTTCATCGTTCAACCTCATTTTTAATTCCCCAGTTTCACAATCAATCAATGCTCTCCCAGTGTCTAAGAATGGCCTCCCCAGAATGATGGGTATCTCCTCATCTACTTGGCAGTCCAGAATAACAAATTTTGTAGGGAATACAAACTTTCCCACTTGTACCAGCACATCATCAAGAATCCCCGTCGGTCTTTTAACGGTGCGGTCAGCCAGTTGCAATAGCATCGAAGTCGGTCTAGCTCTGCCAATACCCAGTTTTGTATATATTGCCAAAGGCATCAAGTTTATGTTTGCTCCTAAGTAACACAATGCTTTTGCAAAAGCATAACTCTACCTGGATCAGACATCTTTTGAGCCATGGGTCTTGTCACTACTGCGCTGCATGTCTGTGTCAGAGTTACTGTGGACAGGTCCTGAAAGTCAAATTTCTGTGACATCAGGTCCTTCATCATTTTTGCATAGCCTGGCATTTCCCTCAAAGCATCCATTAGAGGGATATTCAATTGAATCTGACGAAGCATCTCCATGAATTTCCTGTATTGATCTTCTTTCTTTTGTTTTGCCAGTCTCTGAGGGAATGGTGCAGGCATCACTCTTTGTCCACTGCTTGCTGGCTGTTCTTTGTTGGAATTTTGTGGTACAAGAGGTACCACCTGTTCTGCAACGTGTTCACTTTCTTTAGCCTTACCCTTATCAACCTGAGCCTGTTCAACCACCACTTCAGTGAGTTCTACTGATTCATCTAGCTCTACTGGAACTGGAGTGGCTGGTGTAGTCTCTCTTCTGGATTGAGAAACTTCTTGCTCCTGTCTAAATGTCTCACATTTCGGAGACTTACTGCCATCAGTTATTTCGGGTTTTGCTCCTTGGGGTTAATGTTCGTGTCGGCTGGCAACGTTCCCTGGTGGCGATTATTTAAGGCCATGGACAACTGCCCCAGTTGAGTTTCAATACCCTTAATTGCTGAGTCATGCACTGCCAACTTTTCCTGCATCTTACCATTTGTTCCAATGAGTTGTTGCAGTATACCCCTGATTTTTACCATGTTGCTGTACCGTTGCTGATGAGGTGGCTAATATGTCAACTATTGATGGTGCTGCTATTGATAACCTTGTTGTCTGTGATATGGCACCATTTGGCCTTGGGGTCGCATACCTCCAGGTTGTGGCATGTTCGGTCTGTATTGCTGGTTAGGTGCTGGTACCCATTGTTGTCCTCCTTGCCTCTGACCCCCAAAATTGTTGACATAATTCATATCCTCTCTTAACCATCGGTTGTCACCTTCTCCACTCCATGAACACACGTAAGACTGATTAATGCAAAGTGTACACAATCCTCCATTTGTTGTGTCAACGATATGCACTTGCTTTGTACCCATCTCATCAATCTTCTTTGTCAGTATACTCATCTGAGTCATGAGTTGGCTATGTTCTCTGCATGTGAATTATTTGGGTCAAGAGGAACTGAATGCACTATTGGTGTCAGGGTTGTACCTCTCGTCATCCACCCCGAATTCTGAGCCATCTTGTCAAGAAGGATTTTACACTCTGTTCTTGCTCAGGAATGCACCCCCAGCTGACGCATCTACATTGGCTTTTAAATTGTCTGCTAACCTCATGTAGAATCTCTGGCCGAGCATCTGATCTGGAATACCATGATGGGGACACTTCACTAGCATCCCTTTGAATCTTTCCCAAGTTTCCTGCAAGGTCTCAGTGGGCGTCTGCTTGTACTGCAATATCTCATCAATTTGTCTTGCAGTCTTGTTGGGCGGGCAAAACTTGTTCAGGAACTTCTTGACTAATTTCTCCGAAGTGGCAATGGAATTTATTGGGAGCGAATTCAGCCAAGTCTGAGCTTCCCTAGTCACAGAGAACGGTAATAGTAACAGCTCGATGGCTTCTGGGGTTACATTTTGTTGCCTTTGGGTCGCACAAATTGACAGATAATTTTTCAGGTGTTGTTGAGGGTCTTCAATGTGTGACCCGGAGAACAATCCCTTATTCTGCAGAAGATGCAGCATGTTGTTGGTGATCTGGAATGTCTCCACTTGTATTTGGGGCACAGCAATGGCGATGGCCAGGTTGTCAGCTGTTGGCTGTGCCCAATCATAAAGTGCAGCTTCTGGCACAAGAGGTGCCACCACTTCTTCATTTGCATTGAGGTTTTCCCTGTTGTCCATTTCAGTTGCGAGTTGGTGTGTCTGTTGTGATTGTTTGTTCTTCTTGTTGGCACAGTTTAATGCCCTGAATGTTTTCTCGGGGTCTGAGAGTCCTTTAAGCAGTTCACCAGTCCTCGAAGAATCTCTAGGCATACACCTGAATCACACAAGAGTTCAAACGTGAGAATTTTAATGAGTTATTTAACATCGTAGAAAATTGATCTAAACTAATAATTCTAGCACTACTTCTAAGTTGTAATAAATAACACCGTAAGTTCCCCGGCAACGATGCTAAAATTTGATCACGCCCAACTATGCCTTATAAAAGACAAAGCGGTCATTACAAATATAATCTGATTTACAAGTCTGGAGTCGAATCCTCAGGGAACTAACCTATCTATTACAACTCTTAGTGATGCTAGTACAAGCTCAAACAATTTTCGGATGCAAGACTTTTATCAATAAATATTGGGATTTGTTTAACTAAAGTAAAATGATATTAAAACTAACAATATTCCAAATTACAGATAATTCAATGGTAAAAAGATCTAGGATATTGATTTCCCCAATTGCGAGATTAATTCTTAACTCTTTTGCTCTAATCTCGTCGTAATACTCTATGAGTATTATGAGCTATGGGTTACCGCAATTATCTCTCGATCAACTACGATAATTTACTAGAGCATTCTCTCGGACTACTCTAGCTGATAATTTATGCAGCTCTGAATTATCCCACCAAAGTTTCGTTATTTCTAACCCCACTTTTAAATTCAAGTAATGAATCTCTTCAATTACCCAAAAGTGGTGCTGCTCAACAACAATCTAACCTAGTATTCTTTCTCAAGCAACACAAGGCTATTAGACACGATTAATCAAGGGCCCATTCAATTAATCACCATACAAAACATAGTTGAACAATCATATAATAAACTCGGCTCGGTTATAACAAAACTGAGTTAAAACTTCATCTAACAATTTGGTTCCATAAACCTTAGATTAAATGTTTAGCTACTCATAATTCATAATCACAACAACAACATTCATAATCAATGATCAACACAAAAAGAAGAAAGATAGAACTCGATGCCGAATTTTTCTCCTTGCCTCTTGCCTTTTCTTGCCTTCAACAAAACTATAAAAACCTTGATACCCTCTCTTTGGGCGACTTGAGCTTCTTATATGTTAAGGAGAGTTGCCCCCGAACTTACGAAATTACCCCTGGAAATAAGGTTCAGCGAATTGACGAGCGCGGCCGCGCTTGGGCCGCGCATATCGCGTTCTATTCTGCCTGGACTAGCGCGGTTGAAGCGCGCCCGCGCTCATGAGGTTCAGCCGTTTTCTACTTTTCTCCTTCTTCTTTCACACACATTCACCTCCGAGTGGCAGTCCTTGCTCCAAATTAGCTCCAAAGGCTGTTCAATGTCCTCATAATCAACACTTGCTCCTGCAAAGCACAAAAACCTCAATTAGAGCATTTTGTTATCATTTAGCACTTAAAATATCAATAAAGTATGGTTAACTTCGAGCATAAATAGCATCTACATCGCATAATATAGGCTACTATAAAAGATAATTAAGTTTTCAAATTAATTAATTAATTAATCAGATAAAGAACCCAATCATTTTCCAAGTAATTAATTTTCAAGTTGAAGGATACCTAAAATTGTTTCCATAAGAATAGTGTATACGGTCAAAAACAGGGAGCCCGATTTCGGAGTCTTAAATTGGGCTATGAGTCCGGGTTCGGGCAACTCAAAATGGAAGTCGGATCCGATAGAGGGGCACATACCTCGAAGAAGCTGTTCGAGGGCCTGGCACGATTTGCATCGAGGGCAGCACAATCTCGAAGTCAATCAAGAAAGACCAGGAATTTGTCAAGGACACATGGACCAGGGAATAAATTAGAAGATAAGATTTGTATGAAATGGTACAGGTCTGTACTAGGCTGTTATACACCTGTACCAATAGAATTCTTTACTACAATTAGGAATGTACTATATTGGGGTTTCCTCCTCCTATATAAAGGGGACCCCAATCATTTTTGTAGGATCATCTCAGATTATTCACTGCAATAGAACATTCTATTCTTTTCTCGTTTAACGTGCTCAACAGTTATTCTTCAGCTTTATTGTCTTTACTTTATTGTTCATACTTTATTTTTCTTAGCTGACCTTGAGGCCCTTGGGACAGCCAAGCTCGAGGCCCCTACTGTTTCAACAACATTGATTTGGTTCATTATTTCTTCTTACTTAAGCTCAATATTACTTGTATAATCACTAGTATTAGAATATATCACGTATCTTTAAAATCACAAATTATCTTTAATTGTTACTCACATTTTTGAAGGTAAACAGTTTGGCACCCACCGTGGGGCTAAAGATAATAGTGATTATTTTAGTGCTAGTTTTCTGATATCACACGTTATTCTTCACACTTTTCCTTGTCAAAGATTTTTTGACTTCAGGCCATATATGTCTAGCTCACAAAATGCACCAGCTCATGACAGTGAAGGACTCGGAGAAAACAGCGGTATAGGGCTTGGTGTACCACCTATAAACCTTGAAGGAGTGCCAAACGTGGAGCGAGTTGATATCAGTTCGCACAATGCTCTAAACACGGACGCAGGCACAGACCCCAAAAAGAATGCACACGGGGAAGCCCGAGCTGGAGGCCAGGAAACACGAGGACTAGAAGAAGGAGGAGTCAACCTCCAAGTGATATTTGAGATGTTGCAAGCTCAGCAAGTCGCCATCGCTCAACTCAAAAGCCAGAACAGAACTCCTAACACCGCCGAACCAGTAAACACACGGCATGAACCACTGTTAGAAAGGCCCGATGAAAGTGGCTCGGGGATTGATCCAGCTATTATGAAAATGCTCGAAGAGCTGACTAAAAGAATCGAGTTCCGAGAAAAGAAATTGAAGAAAATGACAAAAAGGTGGAGACATACAATTCAAGAGTTGACCAGATACCAGGAGCGCCCCTGATTTTGAATGGGCTGGACTCGAAAAAGTTCATACAAAAACCCTTCCCCCCGAGTGCGACTCCAATGCCTATTCCTAAGAAGTTTCGTATGCCCGATATACTGAAATACAACGGAACAACTAACCCTAACGAGCACATTGCTTCATACACTTGTGGAATCAAGAAATGACTTGAATGATGACGAAATCGAATCAGTATTGCTGAAAAAGTTCGGGGAAACACTATCAAAGGGAGCTATGATCTGGTATCACAACTTAGCTCCTAACTCCATTGACTCATTTGCTATGTTGGAGGATGCCATCATGAAAGCACACGCCGGGGCCATAAAGGTGGCCACAGAAAATCGGATGTCTTCAAAATAAACCAAGGGACGACGAG
>NC_031993.1:56164098-56241598 GCF_001879085.1 Nicotiana attenuata
AAGAAATAAAGTGAAAATTAGCCAAACCCCCGATTAAAAAACTACACTGCCCAGCCCGACCTTCTTCGCGAACGCGGCAAGTCCCACGCATTCGCGAAGCGCAACCAGCTTCTCCTCCCCAATTACTCTACGCGAACGCGAATCTTTACCAGCCTGCCCATCGCAAACACGGCTACACATTCGTGAACGCGAAGACAAAATCCCCCACCAAGCCAGCTTCTATATCGCGAACCTGAACGCGAAGCCTTGCCGTCCAAACCTTTTCAAACACGAGACAATAGTCGCGAATGTGAAGCACAAAATCCCAGCAGCTAAAATCCTTCTTCGTGAACGTGTGAGATCGTTCGCGAAGAACAAAACCAGACACCAGCCCCAGCAGTTGCAAATTAAGGAAAAACGATCCGATACCACACCGAATCACACTCGAGGCCCCGCCCAATCACACCAACAAGTCCCAATATCCTATCCAAACTTATCCAAAGGCTTGAAACACCACGAATAACATCAAAATCACTCGACATTAAAAATTCTCATTTCAACTTTCAAACATTCAAGCTTCGACGATCGCGTTTGAATCATATCTAGACATTCCGGAATGACGCCAAACCTTGCGTACAAGTCACAAATTACGACACGAACCTATTCTAAGGCTCGGAACCCCAGAAAGACATCAATAACATCAAAGTCCACTTCAAATCAAACTTAGGAAGTTCTAAAACTTTCAGAATGCTAACTTTCCATAATAAGCACTGAAATGCTCCCGGATCACCTGATACTCAACCCCAACATACGCCCAGGTTCGAAATCATCATACGAACCTATTGGAACCTTCAAATCTCGATTTTGGGGTCATTTACTCAAAAGTCAAACCTTGATCAATTCTTCCAACTTAATGCTTCCGAATTGAGAATTTTCCTTCTGAATCAACTTCGAACTTCCCGAAATTCAATTCCGACTACGCGTACAAGTCATAAAACATGAAGTGAATCTATTCGAGGCCTTAAACCGCTGAACAATGTGCTAGAGCTCAAAATGACCGGTCAGATCGTTACATTCTCCCCCACTTAAACATACACTCGTCCTCGGATGTGCCAGGAACTGCTCCGGAGTCGCCCAGAATTGCTATTTAACACCTCGTGCACCTACCCATGCCACCACATGTGAGCACACTAGCTCAAGCCAGACTTAAGGTCCTTCCTGCTCCCTTAGCCCACAAGCCTTAGCACCAAATTCCAACATCTGGAATTCTCTATGAGGCCTGGTTCTAACATACGAGTACCGTATCAATCTCCACACGCTGTACAAAACATGATCATGCACCCATGTTGAAACCACACAATACACCGCAAAATTCGTATGCCCATAATAACATCCTTCAACCATAGAAGCTGCAAATTCACTAACTTGATGCCCATAGTATACCCCATAACGTGTATAAGCCCTGATCCAAACCTCGCAATGCTGCAACGCTGAAAGCGAAACGTAGAATTTAATAACCACTAACCAAATAAATAAATCATGGAGTCTCACCGCTTGACAAGAACTATTACCTCATTCGGAATTGAATAGTGACATTTTCTCTTTAATATACAACAACAACCCAGTAAAATCCCACTAACGGGGTCTGGGGAGGGTAGTGCGTACGCAGACCTTACCCCTACCCCGAAGGAGTAGAAAGCTTGTTTCCGGAAGACCCTCGTCTCAAGAAAATAAAAAGACAAAAGGAGACAATATTAGTATCACCATAGAAATCATAGGTAAAATAGGAACAACATGAAATCCAGAAGAAAGATGCAAAGCAAAGAAAAGCGATAACTATCAAATAGGTCATGTACAGAAAGGCAAAATAGTAAGACACAACATTGCCACTAGCTATCTTAGACAAAAACCCTACTAGATTAGTCCCACAATGACCTTTTCTCTTTAATATGCTTTACATAAATTCGATCGCACTGATTTCAGGCCTAATAACCCCGTCTTACCCAGTACAAGATGCTCGGGCAATAAGCAACCTCAAAAATCATCTAAAATATCCTATGACTCCATCAAGGCGCCAACAAGCTACAACTAGAATATCACTCATAAGGAAGAACGAACTCTGGCAAAGAACTACCCAGCCCGCATAACAAAAAAATCGCCAAATAGATGCTATGAACCTATCTCAGAGATGAGAAACAAGACATACAAAATAAGTATAAGGAACCGTACTCAACATCTCATTGTTGCGACGTGCAACCCGATATACACATGATACTATTGCGGCGTACAACCCGATCCAAATAAGACACCGTTGCGGCGTGCAACTAGATCCAAACATCATATCCGTGGCGGCAAGCCACCCTGTCCACACAAAAGAATCAATAAGGAAATACCCATCTAGCCATAATGCTGATACCCACGAAATGCCCAAATAATGACCACAAGCACGCCAAATGCATAAATACTACCTTGGGTAGACGGATAGAGCCATGCGCTACAAAAACTCAAGCACGACTAACGTGCAATGAACGATCTGCATTTCGAGAGCCATCTTTCTCATATAACACCACAAGGTACACGATCTTACAACACATGTGTGAATAATCAAGCCAATTTGTATAAGACCAATATTTCTTTTGTTGTTAGTATAAAATCATATAACTATACAAGAGTATATAAGAAAATAACTGAAAATAACATCCTGGTACCGAAATTATCACCATCTTTGCAAATTTAATACTGTAATTGTTAAATTCCCTTTTTGGTGGGGGGGGGGGGGGCAATACAACAATTCCCAAAGATTGATCATGAAATCAGATGCTTTAATGGGTTAATTCTATCCTTAATTGAGCTTTTTAATTATATCTTTTGATTAATAAAATGAGGATGTTATATTATTTTTTTTTGGAATTTTTCCAATACATACTATTATACAAACTTATTTAATCGCTTTAACTAAAATTTGCTATTTACCAGAACTAACCGGGTTTTCTTTACAAATTAAATACTTTTTCCTTTAAAAGACTCCCAAATCATGATTATTATCTTCAGTTCAGTTATACCTTTTTTTCTATCCTCTCCTCTCTCTCTTCTTCCTCCACCTCCCTCCATTTTTTTCTACCATCATCTCTCGTTTCCTTCTAACTGGTCGGTGCATTAGCGAACAATTACCATCATGCAATTTTTTTTTTAAAATTTTTGTTTGTTTTCTCATGTCATTTTTGTCATTGTATTTTTTGAATGATGAACATATCGAATACCATTTCGACAAACCAAATTAGTCTTTACGTTTAACTTTTATTGTATGAAGCCAATTCCCAAATCAAGACCATAAGGTCAATGGATAGAAAATGATATTCCAGTATGCTTATTATAAAGCATATATAATGACCCAACTAGTCATTTTGAGTTCTAGCATTTTGTTATGTGATTTAAGATTTTGAATGGCTTCATATGATGTATTACGACTTGTGTATATGGTTGGTTTTGATATCCAAGAGGTTCGAGATTAATTTTGAAGAGTAATTCTAAATTTGGAAGAGTTAACAAAGGTTTGACTTTTGAGTAAGTGACCACGGAATTAGGATTTGATGGTTTCAATAGGTTCAAATGGTTAGTTTAGACTTAGGTGTATGTTCGAATTTGGATTTGGAGGTTCCTAGAAGGTTTTGGCTTTATTTATCGAAAGTTGGCAATTTGAAGAATTTGAGAGTTCTTAAGTTTGATCGGAAGTTGACTTTGGTATTATTGGGTTCTGATCAGTATGGACATTGGATAGGTTCATTTGGTTTATTGGAACTTGTGCACAAAGTTTGATTATTACCCGAAATGTCTAAGTGTGAACAAGACATGTTCGGCGACGTTTGAAGGTTTAAAAGGTAAGAGAACAATTTGATCTTTGATTCTTGGTTTTGATGTTATTTGTGGTGCTTCGATCCTTTGGATAAGTTTTGATAATATATATGGACTTGTTGGTATTATTGGACATGGTCCCGAGGGGCTCAGATGTGTTTCAAATTGATTCTGGACCCCTTTTGGGAGTTGATGGCATTGCTAGTTTAGGTGTAGTCGCACCTGCAGCCTGGTGTTCGCATCTGCAATGTGGCATTTGCGAGTTTTGTTATCATAGAAGCAATCCATTAGCAGACTCAGGAGAGCCATATCTACGATGTGGTAGTGCAGATGTGAGGTCCGTTTTTGGGAAGAAGATGCGCATATGCGAGAGTTGTCATGCTAGGCGGTTATCGCTCCTGCGGAATCTTGTGTGCGCCTGTAGAGCCGCATATGCAAAGTTATTTGTCGCAAGTGTATTGGTCAATTGGGAACTATGCATATGCAAACTTAGTGGCGCAAAAGCCAGCTCGCAGAAAGAGAGCTTTTGGGTCGTAGGTGCGAGAGGCCCTGGCAAAATGTTATATTAAGAGAGTGTTTCGGGGATTTGGGTACTGATTTGGACCCAATTTTGGATTCTAATCATATATTTTGACTCGACAAGTTAGGATCATCGAGAATTATGGGCACGCGGGCCCGAATTGATTTTTGTTGACTTTTTTGAGATTCTTCAAAGATCGAAGCTTTATGGATTGAGATCATTTTCTATAGCATTTTTCGACTTCCTTGGTTGATGATTGGTTTGGATTGCGTGATTAGAGAGATAAAGTGAGGTTTTAACGCGATTTTAGGGGATTTATGCGATTTGAAGGAATAACCCTTGGAAGCAGCCACTACGTTGGCCTGAACATCTAATGCAAACGGTCTCTAACCGACTGAAATGTACGCAAGGCTGCCCATACTCACTGACTTTCTACTAAAAGCATCGGCCACCACGTTGGCCTTCCCGAGATGATATAAGATGGTGATGATATCATAGTCTTGTTGATACCCAATTTTTCCTGTATTTTTTTAAATATGCAAAATACCCTCAAAATAGCCTATATAGGCATATATAAGTACATCCCAAGGTCCTATTATTTTTCCTTAATTTTTCAAAGATTTTTAAATCAATTTACTGCCCTATTTTATCAAGAAAAACCCAATGATGGTCCCTAAAATTATCATTTTTGGTGATTCATTTATTGGATTCTTATGTTTGTACCAAAATATGGCTAAGATATTTTTTACACATTTTTATAAATTTATTTGGTATTTTTAAGGATAAAATTGCATAATTGCAATATTAGCCATTTTTAAGTTTAAATCCGTCTCATATTTATAAAATGGGATTTTATATTTTTAAATTGATAATTATATATTATAAGTCATTTTAGTACTTTTAATTTGTTTCCAGAAATTTGTTTATTATTATTTTTATAAATTAAGAGGGAAAAAGAGGCTATTTAACTTATAGCCACATTTGGCTTTCTAATTTGGCCTAATTAAACCCAAGCCCCAACCCAAATTAGACCAATCCAATACCCAGCCCAATCAGATTACCCGACCCAGGCCCCAATTATCCTACCCGACCCACCTACCCCATCCAATCTGGACCATTGATCATTCAGATCAACGGTCCCCGTTTAACCTACCTAAATTAAACCAAACGACCCCCCAATACCCCTCATTTTTCCCTCACTCGTCTCTATCTCTCTAACCTCTGGTTCTCTCTAGAACCTTCCCCACCCCCTCCTCTCCGATGAATTCTGTTCATCTTCTCCGGTCACCCTCTAACCTAGATCTATGGTGGTTTCACCACCCACCAAGCCACCTATGGCTCCTCACGTTTGGTTGACTGAAGCTCCATGACTCGACCATGAAGGGTTATGTCCAGACCTCTGTCGATTCGAGTTCCACGGCCATCTCCGGTCCCGTTCCGGCAAGCTATGTCTATTTCGAAGCCTGGTCTCGACTCCTTTTGCTTAGATCCAAGCCTTTCTCGTCGTTTGGGTTCCTTTGAAAACCCTAGTTTTGAGGTTTTTCTGATCTCTTTAGATTTGTTCCATATCCATGCTTTCCTTAAGATTTTAAACGATTTTCCTGGCTTTTCTTTCAAAAACTACTTTCAAAACCATTTCTTTTCTGATCTAGGGTTTTTCTGGAAGTATTTAAATGTTTCTCTAACTTTCTTTTTGTGTGTATTTGCCTCTATTGTGTTCTTGTATTTTTTCTTCTACCATGTTCCTGTATTTTTTTATACTGTGTTCTTGCATGCTTTTTCTACTGTATTTTCCTCTACTGTATTCTTGTGTGTTTCTCCTACTGTATCTTCTTTTACTATGTTCTTAAGTGTTTTTTATTAAGTTCCACATACTGAGTTCTGGTTAAGCTTCTTCTAAAAAGCGTCTTAATATGCTTCTCCTACTATTCTTATCAATTTTCCCATTATGTTTCAAATTAGTTTCTTCTACTCTATGTCCGTTGAGCTCTTCTACTGTGTTCTGCATGTTACTTTTCTATCATGTTTCTCATGAGTTTCTGTTGCTGAAAGAAACGTGTTAGAAGTTTCAGTTCTCTTCTGAGACCTCTGAAGCTGTTTCGATTTAATTACTTGCCCTCTCATCTTTGCACTCGATTAATGGTGGAAACCCTAGAATTTGGGGGTTCTTCCAAGTTTGGCTATGTGATTTGCCTGAGCTAGGGTTTTATTTCAAAACCCCCAACTCTTCAGACCAATTTCGAGTCTCTGAACTTAGTTGGGACATCCTTGTCTTTCATACGACTCTGACTTTTGCTAAACTCTCCTAAACTCTTTTACACTGGATTCTTCTACTGATTTTACAATTGACACGACATCTTCTTTCATGCTTGACATGTCTGTATGCTCTTTATATGTGATGAACTTCCCTCTAAAATGGCTTTCGAATTTTTGATTAGTTTAGACTCCCTTCTGAATAGGTCTGATTGATTTTCTTTCCTTGTTTGCTGATTTTCCCTGTGACTCGACTTAAGTTAAAAACCTTTCTCAGCTTTTCTGGCTTGGTTCATTCATACAAAATCTCTGACCTCTGATTTACTGGCTACTAATTGATTTTCTTACCTTAATTTTACAACCGCGTATTTCAAAATTCTTTACTTAAATGAATATTCTAGGTATTTACCCCTAATTGCCTACTTTGCACAAAGTGCTTATTTTAATTTCTTTCCTCAAATAGTTTTTACCTGTTTCTGAATTCCTTAATTAAGGGAAGTCTTGTGTGATTGATTCTTAATTGATATTCAGTTCCTTAACTGCTTTATTGCCTTATTTCTGCCTGATTTTCACACTATAAAGGCACGACCCTTTCACAAACTGAAGAGAATTCACAATCCTTCTTAACTCATACTCACACACAATAGTGTTCTCTCTTCTTGTCTGCACTGTGGCCTGTTTACAAGACCTACTGCTTTTCTCTATTTGTGTCTTTGAAACTGGTATATCCTGATTTAAGCTTCAGCATCACAACAATGTGTTTATTTACAGCTTGTGTATCCATGTCTACTTACTGTTCCTGTAGAGTTCAATATTTAAATTAGCATGCTGATTTCTTTCTGCGTATTTCTGTTATGAATCCCTATTCCCTACCCCCTTTATGTGTTTGAGCTATGGTTTAAGACATGACAATATGTAAGTTATTGTCCAAGAATTAAACTTGATCCTTTGGGATCCCAGCCTCTAAACAATATGTTCTAACAGGCTTATGGGTATGCTAGCACTCCCTATTGCTGGGTATGCCCACAGCCTGCTCTTGCTTCTTTCAACTTCCCTATTTCCCCTGCACCCCTATGTGTATTTATGTGTAACTGTTCCCTTTCCTTTTCCCCCCTTTCAACACTCTATTTCTGCACTTGCACTCTCTCTTAGTCCCTAAGTTCTGCCCCCCTCTTGTGAGCCTTGCCTTGGGACCTTGAGTTCCTTCTGAACTTGGACACTTGAGGGCTGGCCCTTCCACACTGCACTATGTCTTAATCTGGTGATACATTTGGGTGTGAGCACTGCCCGAAGTCCATATGAGACTCTTAGGGAACTCTGACACGTCCAAATGGGAGAAAGGCTTTGGATCATGATCTTATTAGAGTTGGTTTACTTCATATTTCAGACAGGAAGTCTGAATCAGGCTCTCCTTGGTTGTACTTTTAGTTTATGATGTATTCTTTTATTCTTTTGGGCTGTAATAATTTGTAATAAACTCTTGGGGATGGCTAGTGAAAAAGGGAGGGATAATTATGTATGCAAAGGGTAGATATCCTGCCTATAGGTACTTTCTGAATTTCTACACTCTCATATAGATATCCTGTCTATAGGTACTTTCTGTATTTCTACACTCTCATATAGATATCCTGCCTATAGGTTATTTCTGAATTTCTGCATTCTCTCATATAGATACCATATCTGTAGGAATTCTGCATTTCTCATATAGATACCATGTCTATAGGAATTCTGCATTCTCTTATATAGATACTACGTCTGTAATTACCAGGAAATCTGAATTCTGCACATAGAAAATACGCCTATAGGTCTTTCTGAATCTCGCATATCCATTCTTTATTAGGTAATCATGTTTATAGGTCTTAATCAATCAACTGCAATTAGATATCATGTTCATAGGCTCAGCATCTAGATATCATGTCCATAAGGTTTCTGCATTTCCCCATGTCTATAAAAAGGTTTAAAATGAACAACGCATAGAAAGCATGTCTATAGGAGCATTTAATCAAGTCTGAATCGCTTCACTCGCTTATAAGTCTAAAACTAGTAATAATGACGTACCATCAGTTGCAGAACTTATGATCTCTCGCTAAAACTTGCCTTTGTTTAATAATTGACAACTTTTCTCAAATCAGTATGTATTCAGTTTACTTCATTGTTTCTGAAATCAGTAGATATCATGCCTATAGGACCCTCGTCCAACACTTATGCAAACCATAGGGTAAATTTTATAAACTGAATCAGATTTTTATTAGCTACAACCAGCAGGCAGGCCTGATTCGGGCTTCTCATCTGAACTATGTAACAAATCAGTCTGCCTCAACCTTTAAGTTTTAATCAGACCCTAAACAGTATGTGCAAGACATGCTAAATTATGTGCTTCTCTGTCAAAGGAGGTATATCTGAGCCTTTTACTTTTTATGTGCTTCCCCTAACTTGCTATACATTGTTTTGTATGTCGCCTTAGAGTTTTGCCTTTGAAACTATAAACAAGCCTAATATCCCTTCCCTTTAGGATTAGTAGTCCTAAATGCCTCCGGGACTGATAGGATTGGGGCGGGTAATAGCATGTAATAAGTGAACGAGACCATTCCGCGCTTTAATACCCTAAGGGGGTGGGAAAGGGTAGATATGGATATGATGACCATGCGATAACATCACGTGTATCCCCTCACTGAGGAGTGATTACCGGATGTTGTGTGGGGTGATCCATATTATTTATAAACCTAGGACCCCCCTCCCTTTGTTTCTTTGTTTCTTTGCTTCTTCTCCAATTTCAAACTATTTCTTCAAGAAAAATCAGCTTTCTTTTGGTTCTTTCTAACTTTGTTTATTTGTAACCATTATGTGAAAATCCCCTCTTACTTGAAGTTTTTATTTGCCTATGTGTTATTTGCGCTTAAGTTCACAACAATTGTTTGGCCGGGAACCACACTAGTGGATCCTGGGGAGTGCCTAACACCTTCCCCTTGGGATAATTTCAAGCCCTTACCCAATCTCTGGTTATTCAAATCAAACCCTTCTTAGTGTCCTAATGCACTTTAATCATTAGGTGGCGACTCTTCAAATCAAACCCAATTCCCCAAAAGGGAACGAGTTGTCCTTCCAAATGTCATAAACCCGATTTCGCGAGAAAAAGGGGGTACGACAAGTCTTTCAATAGCTCTAACCACCTCCTCTACCTCAAATTGAGCTCCTTTTGCTTGAACAAATACTGCAAACTCCGATAATCTAGGAACAACTCACACGACACGTCATAAAGATAATGCCTCCAAATCTTCAGCGTGTGAACAATGGTTGCCGGCTCTAAGTCATGGACAGGATAATTCTTCTCGTGAACCTTCAACTGCCGTGAAGCATATGCAATTACGTTTCCACCTTGCATCAATACCGCACCAAGTCCAATATGAGATGCATCACAGTATACTGTATAAGGCCCTGAACCTGTGGGCAACACCAACACCGACGCCGAAGTCAAAACAGTCTTGAGCTTTTGAAAGCTCGTCTCACACTCGTCTGACCATCTGAACGGGGCACCTTTATGGGCCAACTTGGTCAACGGGGATGCTATACCTCCACAAACCGACTGTAATAACCCGCCAATCCCAAGAAACTCCGGATCTCTGTAGCTGAATGGGTCTAGGCCAGTTCTTGACTGCCTCAATCTTCTTAGGATCCACCTGGATACCCTCTGCCGACACAATGTGCCCCAAGAAAGCAACTGAACTCAACCAGAACTCGTATTTTGAAAACTTAGCATATAACGGGCTGTCTCGCAGAGTCTGAATAACGATCCGAAGGTGCTGCTCAAGCTCCTCTCGGCTGCGAGAGTAGATCAAAATATCATCAATAAACACAATCATAAAGGAATCCAATGAACACCCGGTTCATCAAATCAATAAATACTGATGGGGCATTTGTTAGCCCAAATGACATCACTAGAAACTCATAATGCCGGTACCGAGTCCGAAAAGCTGTCTTAGGGACATCGGATGCCCTAATACTCAACTGATGATAGCCAAACCTCAAATCAATCTTTGAAAACACTTTGGCACCCTGAAACTGATCAAATAAGTCGTCAATCCTTGGCAATGGATACTTGTTCTTGATGGTGACTTTGTTCAACTGCCGATAATCTATGCACATCCTCATCGATCCATCCTTCTTCTTCACAAACAACACGGACGCACCCCAGGGCGAGACACTAGGTCTAATACGCTAATGGCGGAATAGAAATGGGATGAGTGCCCGGAGCCAAATCAATACAGAAGTCAATATCCCTGTCGGGTGGCATCCCCAGCAGGTCTGCAGGAAATACCTTTGGAAATTCACGAACGACCGGTACTGAATCCATAGAAGGAACCTCCGCACTAGAAATGCAGACATAAGCCAAATAAGCTAGACACCCCTTCTCGACCATATGCCGAGCCTCCACATAAGAGATAACCCTTCTGTTAGAATGGCCTGGAGTCCCTCTACACTCCAATCGAGGCAACCCTGGCAAGGCTAAGGTCATCGTCTTGGCATGACAGTCCAATATAGCATGATAAGGTGACTGCCAATCCATCCCCAAAATGACATCAAAATCGACCATATCGAGAAGTAAGAGATCTACACGAGTCTCAAGACTCCCAATGGTAACCACACACGAACGATAAACGCGATCAACAATAATAGCATCTCCCATAGGGGTGGACACATACACGGGAGCGCTCAAAGAATTAGGAGGCACAACCAAATATGAAGCAAAATAGGATGACACATAGGAATAAGTAGAACCCGGATCAAATAGTACTGAGGCATCCCTACTGCAAACTAAAACCATACTTGTGATAACCGCGTCAGATGACTCAGCCTAAGGCCTGGATGGAAAAACATAGCATCTGGGCTGGGCCTTACCACTCTGAACTACATCTCGAGGACGGGCCCTGTCTGGCTGGCCTCCACCTCTAGCGGCCTGGCCTCCACCTCTAGCGGCCTAACCTCCACCTCTAATGCCTCGACCTCCACCTCTAGCTGTCTGACCCCTACCTCTAGCTGGTTGAGCGGGCGCTAAAGCACTTGGTGTCGGAACCATGGAACAAGAACCCTGATGCTGAAAACTGCTCGATGCTCGAAGGCAAAACCTAGCAATGTGCCTCGGATCACCACAAGTATAACAAGACCTCGGCTGCTGTGACTGCTGACCCTGTCGGCCTGAGTGCCCACCTTGAAAACTCTGGAGCGGAGGTGAACTGATAGAAGCTGGTGGTGCACTGTAGGCTAGCTAATCAGAATAATGCATATGAGGGCCACGACCACCTAAAGCACCGTGAGAAGCCTGGAGTGCTGAATGAAACGGCCTGGGAGGGTGGCCACTACCAAAAGTACCCCTCCCTCCAGACGAGGCACCAGTGAATCCACCGGAGTGACGAGGTCTCTTGTCAGATCCCTGACCACTCCCTTGAGCTAGTACCATCTTTACTCGCCTGCAACATTGGCAACCGTCTAAAAAAGAAATCTCACTCCCAGTCTCCTTAGCCATCAGCAATCTGATAGGGCTGAGCAAGTCCCTCAATAAACCTCCTCACCCTCTCTTTCTTGGTAGGAAGAAGAAGAATAGCATGACGGGTCAAATCCACAAATCCGGTCTCGTACTGAGTGACATACATAGAACCCTACTGCAGACGCTCGAACTGCCTCCGATAGTCCTCTCTCTAAGTGATAGGAAGGAACTTCTCAAGAAATAGCTAAGAGAACTGGTCCCAAGTAAGAGCAAGCAACTCAGATGGTTTGGTTAACACAAAATCCCTCCACCATTTCTTGGCGAAACCCGACAAATGAAAAGCAGCAAAGTCGACCCCATTGGTCTCCACTATCCCTATGTTCCGTAACACCTCATGACAACTGTCCAGATAGTCCCGGGGACCCTCTGAAGATGCACCGCTAAAGTGAAATAGGAAAAGCTTGGTATACCTATCCAGTCTCTATAAAGCCTCAGAAGACATAGCTGATCCATCACCGGTCTATGCCGCAACACCCGACTGAACTACCCCAACGGGCTGAGCTACTGGAGTCTCAAACTGAGGAGCCATCTGCTCAGGAGTGTGCGTAGCGGGAGTCTGTGCTCCTCCCCTAGCCTGAGAGATGGATAGTGCTACAGGAAATGTGCTGGCCTGTGCCACACTCTCTATGAGGCGCACTAGACGGACCAAAGCATCCTGAAATACCGGGGTGGCAGTGAACCCCTCTGGGACATGAGCTGGTCCAGTTGGAACGGTCTAGATTGGAGCCTCCTCATCAAACTCTACTTGAGGCTCCGCCGCTGGTGCTGCTACTCGAGCTCTGGGCTGAGCCCTACCCCTGCCTCGACCTCTAGCACGGCCTCGACCTCGTCCTCTGCCCCTCGTAGGAGGTGCCACTGGGGGCTCTGGCTGCTGCTTAGCTGAAGATGCGGTACGTGTCCTCGCCATCTGCGAAGGAACAAGAGTAGAAGAGTTCGATTAGCATTCAGAGAACAAAATTGCACGACAGAGAATAATAGAAGTGAATTTGTTCCTAAACTCTAGAGCCTCTGAGAGATAAGAACAGACGTCTCCGTACCGATCCCCCAGACTCTACTAAGCCTGCTCGTGAATTGTGAGACCTAGGCAACCTAGTGCTCTGATACCAACTTGTCATGACCCGGAATTCCCACCGTCAGGACCGTGATGACACCTAACCTTTCACTTGCTAGGCAAGCCAACATTAGAGATCATTAAACCAATTCTTAAACCTTTTAGTGATTAACAAAAGTTTAACCATAATAAATTGAAAAGAGTGTGGAAATCCATAACAATCTTAATATACAAATCTAACCAGAATCTGGAGTCACAATCCACGAACTTCTAAGATTTAACTACAAGTAACTGTCTGAAGAAAGTACAACTGCTTTCGATACAAATGAAACACTAAAGAATATATATATGAGGGAACGCAAGGGCCAGCAGACGCCAACAGGACTACCTTAGGTCTCCGATCAGATGAAGCTAGCAGCTAAACTCAGGATCAACATAGTCTAGTACCAAAATCTGCACAGAAGTGTAGTGTAGTATTAGTACAACCGACCCCATGTACTGGTAAGTGCCGAGCCTAACCTCGGCAAAATAGTGACGAGGCTAGGACAAGACACCATAAAACAAACCTGTACAGTATAACAATATATATGCCAATAACAACAATAAAAGAAACAAGATAGGTAATATTGGGAGAGGGACATGCTGAGGGGATCACAAGATAAAAGATCACAGCAGAATCTAGAACTTTGATCAACCGATATAATTAGAACGGATAAGGACAAGTAATCACAGCAAAAGAAAGTACACGGCATCACCCTTTGTGCTTTTACTCTCATCCTCACCATATGAATAAAATAGGAATGGCACGGCATCACCCTTCATGCATTAAATCTCTTATAACACGGCACAACATCACTCTTCGTGCATTAACACTCACAATATGGCACGGCATCACCCTTCGTGCATTAACACTCACAAAATATGGCATGACATCACCCTTCGTGCATTAACACTTCTCTCACCAAAACAATGAACAATAACAACAGGGAGATAGAAATGTCAAGAACAAGTCTTACTTCAACAATTAGTTCCACAATACCAACCTCAACTTTGAATCAATACTCAATCAATACCAAAATCCGTAAATATGATAAGAACGATCAACATAACGATAAACTAGTCTAATTATGGGTAATATGATCATGGAAAGCTACAATTTCATGAATAAGACTCACTCGCATGCTATGACTCGACAACGACGCATATATACTCATTACCTCACCTACACGTTGTACTGAACATTCAAACACGTAGCAAATAGGCAAATAAGACCTAATCCCTCAAGCCAAGGTTAACCACGACACTTACCTCGCTCCAACGGCCAAACTCAAAGCTGAACCACATATTTTCCCTTAAAACAAGCCTCCGGACCACTAGAATCTAGCAAATTACTAACCAAACGATTCAATTTAAGCCATAGGAACTACCCACGATAGCAAAATATTCAATTTAGGCCATTTTTAAAAAAGTCAACAAAAGTCAACACCCGGGCCTGCTTGGTCCAAACCCGAAATTCGAACCAAAACCAGATTACCCATTTACTCCCGATCCTGGATATATAATTGGTTTTGGAATCCAACCACAATTTGAGGTCTAAATCCCCAATTTATCAAATCCCTAGTTTCTACCCAAAAATCTCCAATTCCACCATGAAAACCTTAGATTTTAGGTTGAAATGTTGTAAAATGAAGTGAAAGATTGAAAGAAACTAGTTTAGAATAACTTACCTATGATTTGTGGAAGAGAAGGTCTTTGGAAAATCGCCTCTTGTGTTTTAGGTTTTGAAAATTTGAAGGCTGGGAGAAAAATCCCGTCTAAGTCACTTTTACACAGCTGCAGATGTCACATTTGCGATCTGAGCTTCGCAAATGTGAAACTCGCAAATACGAGGGGACAATCGCAAATGCGAAGTCCTTCGCACCTTTGCTGCCTTCGCAAATGCGAAGGTTTGTTCGCAAATGCGAGCATCCCACTTAGTAATTGCGACAGAAATGATCGCATTTGCGATCATGCCCTCCCCAGACTCACTTCGCCAATGCAAAGATTTTATCGCAATTGCGAACCTGGCTTAGCTACTCTTCGCATTTACGATAGGTAGCTTGCAAATGCGAAGCTGTCATGCTCGCAAATGCGAACTCTGATCTCGCAAATGCGAGATCAGAGGTCAATTCCTAGAAATTGTAGATGCCAGCAATGCCTAAGTCCAATTTCACTCCGTAGCCTATCCAAAACTCACCCGAGCCCTCGAGGCTCCAAACCAAACATGTACACAAGTCAAAAAACATCATACGAACTTGCTCGCACGATCAAATCACCAAAATAACACCTAGAACTACGAATTTAGAACCAAATCAAATAAGAACACTTTAAAATTTCTATTTTCTCAACCGGGAGTCTGAATCACGTCAAACCAACTCCGTTTCTCACCAAATTTCACAGACTAGTCATAAATAGGTATTGGACCTATACCGGATTCCAGAACCAGAATACAGACCCGATATCCAAAAAGTCAAACCTTGGTCAAACATCTCCATTTCATTTAGTCTTTAACTTTCAAATTACGACAAAGTCCGATGTCTCGGGCTATGGACTTTCGATTTCGATTCCGGGCATAGGCCCAAGTCCCAAATCACGATATGGACCCACCGGGACCGTCAAAATATGAATCCGGGTCCGTTTACCAAAAATATTGATCGAAGTCAACTCAAATAAAGTTTTTAGGAAAAATTTCTTATTTTGATCAACTTTTAACGTAAAAGCTTTTCGGAAACACGCCCGAACTGTGCACGCAAGTCGAGGAGGGTAAAAATAATATTTTTAAGGCTTAAAAATACAAAATTGTGTTCTAATACACAAGATGACCTTTCGTGTTATCACCGAGTTATTATAAATAAAAGTGCATGTTCCAAAATTTGAGAAATATTAATCCTATACCTAATTTATAAGGGAAGAAATTGTCACGTAAAAATAAAATATCAGTCAATATCCGAATAATGAAGAGGTTTAAACGAAATAAAAATATCATTTATCAAAAATATATTTATTTGAAAACATATTTTTTGCAGGGGAGGGGGTGGTAATTCCTAGATACATGTTATTTTAAATCTTAGATTTTTTTTATGAAAGTTTTCATATCCAAATTCCCTATCAACGATTTTTCAATTTATGTGAACGTACTCTCTCATATATGCAGCCTACTCAATTGATTTTGGTTTCTGAAAACAATTTTTTCATTTCATTTTTAAATAAACACCACCTGAAAATCTTAATAAGCAATCATTGAGTAGTTACGTAATTATATATGTTGTAATTGCTTTTATTGGAGAATAAAATATTAGTTCATAAATAATTCTCACCTATTAAAGTTCTCATACGATACACTACTTGGCAAGTTGTTAATTTAAAAAAATCCAAGCAATGCCAAGATTTTGCTAATTTAACAAGACTTAGAGTATCAATCTTTAGCTGACTTTAAATTCTCAGATATTAGCTATCATTAAATACCTTTTCAAGAAGAAATCAAATTAGTTATATTAATCATAATTATAATTTTATTTAGCATGGAGCATATTATCTAAGCGTAAATAGTTAATTAATTTATTGCGTATAGATTTCGTGTTTTTAAAGTAATAATTATACATAAATATGAGAAGACGTTTGTTGATAAATTTATTTATAAGAATATCTAACTGAATAGCTAAACATTAATATAAACTACGTCCATTTACTTATTTATCCTACTTTCCATATTTATATTTTGAAAAAATTGTCATTGATGGACGTGCTATTTACACCTAACATTTATTAATTCTTTTAGAGATATAAATGTAACGATCCGACCGGTCATTTTGCTTTCTAGATCCTCATTCTCCTAATTAAGACTCCCCGTATGTGCTTTTACTGTTTTATGACTTGGGAGGATGGTTGGTTCGGGTTGAAACCGAAACACTTAGTTCCTTAATAGTGGCATATAATTATTAAGTTTGATTTGAGCCAACGTTTTGGGTAAACGACCTCAGAACCGAGATTTAATGGTCCCATTAGGTTTGTATGATAATTTTTGACTTGGGCGCTTGTTCGGATTGGATTTTGGATGACCGGGAGTGTTTCAACGCTTAATGTTGGAAGTTGGCGCATTGAAGGTTTTCAAGATCTTTAAGTTTGGTTTGGAGTAGGTTTTGGTGTTACCGAGGTCCATTTGAAATTCTGAGCCTGAGAATAGTTCTGTATGGTGATTTATGACTTGTACGCAAAATTTGGCGTCATTCCGAGTTGATTTGATAGGAATCGGACGCGCGAAAGTGTTTCTAGAAGTTCTTGAGTTTCATGATTTAATTCATGGGTATTGGTGTACGATTCATGATTCTAGATGTTATTTTGGTATTTTCATCACGCGAGCAAGTTCGTATGAAGTTTTTAGACTTGTGTGGATGTTTGGTGTGGAGCCCCGGGGGCTCCGGTGACTTTCGAGCGCGTACGGAGTGGTGAAAGAACTTTAGTTTTCTGGTTTTCTGGGCTGGTGCTGCAGATCTCGTAAATGCAAAGTTTTGTTCACATTTTTGAACTCACATTTGTGAGGAGAGACTTGCATTTGCGAGGTTGGTAAAGAAGTGAGGGCTTCGCATTTGCGAATCTACCAGTCTTCCCATTTGCGATGATGTCGCAAATGTTACATCTGCGACTGGTGCAAGGGCTTTTTATTACAGGACTTAGCTTTATTTTCCTCATTTTCCACTTGGTCTTGGAAATTTTTTAGAGAATTTTGTAGGGGGATTTCATCAACATCAAGAGGTAAGTGGTCCCTATGAATTATTTAGCTAAATACGCGAATCATAGGTAGATTTAACATGGAAAAATTGTGAAATTAATGGGATTTTTGTGAAGAAACTAGGGTTTAGGTAAAATCAGGATTTGATCATGGTTTTTGTGGTGGAAATTGGAATAAATTATATATTTGAGTTTGGGAGGTCATGGATAACAATTATCTTCAAAAAATTTCGGAATCGGGGCACGTGGGTCCCGGGGCAAATTTTTGGAATCTTTCAATTTGGGTTGCGTAATTACTCTAATAGCTAAATTATAAACTTTTGAGTGTATATTGATTAATTTATATAATATTTGGCTAGCATCGGATTGTTCGGCACCAACTTGAGGCTTTAGAGTGAATTTGTGGTCCGAAAAGTGAGCTTTCTGACGAGGTAAGTCTCTTGCCTAATCTTGTAAGAGGAAATTTTTTTCATAGATGTTTTAGATTACTATTTGCTTCTAATTGTGGGTGCTATGTACGCAAGTGGTGAGAGTCCGTGCATAGCTATAAATCATGCTTATGTCTGGGTGGTTTTAGGACCCTATCATGAATACTTGTATTGTTTGCACTCTACTTGTTAATTTAAGTGCTTAAATCATATTGAACCTTGATAAAGGATTCATAAAGACCGAACTTCACTTGCTTTGAGTTTTGGCGGGTTACTTGATCGTTGATAGAAATAGTGCCTCTTGTGTATTAGTGTTGTGATAGCCTTTAAATCGGATGTTCGTAGGGTATTCTCTTTTCTTGTGGAGCGGGCCGAACACCTCGGCATTATAATAGATGCATCTATACTTCGCGCCGGTCGACCCTCGGTAGTGTACACATTATTCTGGATCGGGCCGTACGACCTCAACATAAATCGTGCGTGATAATGCTCGGAGTCCGATTGAACTTGATACTACTTTCATGACTTGAGAAATTATAGTTTACTTGATGGACCGTATTTGTTGAAGTTAGTATGTGCTAATTAGAGATTTAAATTGACTTCTAGTTAAAGAATCACTTATTTACTGTTTGTTGTTGTGTTATTATTATTGATGTATTCCATGCCTATTTAGAATTTATGTACTTTATTTATTGGCCCATAGTAAGTGTCGATGTCGATCCCTCATCACTAATTCTTAGAGGTTAGACTAGATACTTACTAGGTACATATTGCTTATATACGCACGCTACACTTCTGCACTAATCATGCAGGATCTGAGACAGGTGCATCTGGCAGTCATTCAGGCGTGCACCCCCGTTACCCCAAGTCATAGTGGTGATCTGCTCTCTTTGTTCGTTCTGCAGTACCCGCAGTCTCTTTTTTGTATTTACTTTCTGTCTATCTTATTTCAGACAGTAGCATAGATGGTTTTTATATTCTACTAGTTGCTCATACACTTGTGACACCGGATTTTGGAAGTATTCTAGTAGACACTTTATGGTTTTGAGTATTAATTTCATTCTATTTATTCTCTCATTAGTTTAGGCTTTACCTTTCTAAAATTTTCTACCACTCATTTACTTAATAAATAAAAATCAACTACTATGGAACTATTAAAAAGAATAAATACATGACTAGTTTATTGTTGACTTACCTAGTAGCGATGTTGGGTGCCATCATGGCCTATAGGGGAAATTGGGTTGTGACAATAAAGGACTCCTAAACCTAAAAGAAATTGAAAATGAGCAAAATTTCTAACATGATTTTCATGTGTTATTTTTTTTAAAACAAAAATGTTAGATTATGTAGTTCAAACAAGAAAGAACTTAATATATAAAATTTAGTCGATTTTAAAGTCTAAAATATTAGAAAAATATTAGATATTTATTCTTAGTATTAGGAATAATTTAATAACTATTTTTTTAGTGTAATCGATACTATAGAAGACAATCTAATTTATATATTATTTTTTACAACCAAGTTGGCTGGCATAAAAATTAGTATTATACACCATTAACTAATAAGACTTAAATCGAATACCTACCAATTTTCTATTACAAATAGCAATTGTTCAAATGTAACGACCTGGCCAGTCGTTTTGCGAATTAGCATTTCGGTCAGTGGCTTAAGGTCTAGAGCAGCTTCTTATGATGTATTATGACTTCCGTGTGTGGGAAAGTTCGCTTTTGGAATGATTCGGCATTGATTTGTAAGAACAATTCTTATTTTAGAAGCTTAAGTGAAAAGAGTTGATCGGAGTTTGATTTTTGTGTAGAAGACTCCTTAATGGTGTTTTGATGATTCCAATAGCTTCGTATGGTGATTTTAGACTTAGGCATAAATCCAAATTGGATTTGGAGGTCCGTAAGTTGATTTAATACATTTTGGCAAAAGTTGAAGGTTTGGAAGGTTGAGAGTTGACTTTGTTGATATCGGGTTCGGATTTCGATTCGAGAGTTGGTTATAGCTCTATTGTGTCATTTGAGACTTGCATGCAAAATTTGACATCATTCCAGGTTGATTTGATATGATTCGATGTGAGTTGTAAAAGTTGAAAATTCATTAGTTCATTAAGTTTGATTTGAGGTGCGATTCATAGTTTTGATGTAGTTTGACGTGATTTAAGGCCTCGAGCGGGTCCGTTTATGTTATAGAACTTGTTGGTATGATTGTATGGTGTCCCGGGGGCTCCGGATGTGCTTCGGACGAGTTTCGAATTGTTTCCATATTGTTGTTCCGTTTATGCAATGTTGAGCTCTGGGCGGAAGTTTTGCCTCTGCGGGTGGAGGATCGCCGGTGCGATTGGCGCATTTGCGAAATTTGGACCGCTGATGCGATAGAGTCCGCTTCTGCGATTTTGAGGGCGCTTCTGCGGCGTCGCAGGTGCAACCGCTTTTGCGCAGGTGCGGTCTCTGGTCTGGTAAGTGATAACCACAGGTGCGGGAGTTGGCTCGCAACAGCGAGAGTGCAGATGCACATTTTGGTCCGCAAATGTAGAATCCCTGGGCAACATCATTATATATCGAGGGTTTGGCCCATTTCATCATATCTTGAGTTGTAGACCTCAGTTCTGGGCGATTTTGGAGGGGTTTTTCACGATTTGGGTTGGGGTAATTGTTTTTTATCTGGATTTGATTATATTTCATAATTCCATATTTGATTTTATCATTAAATTAGTAATTTGAGTTGGAGAAAATGAGAATTTTTTTGAAAACTTTCAAAAGTGTAAAATGATGATTTGATGTCGGAATTGGATAATTTTGCTATGGTTGGACTCATATCGGAATAGGTGTTCGGATTTTATAAAAAAATTTGAGTTCCGAGGTGCGGGCCTGGGGTTGAATTTTTGGGTTAACTTTTTAGTTTTAATTAAAGATCGAAGCTTTAGTATCCGGAATTATTTCCCGTGATTTTATTTATGATGCTAAGTTATTTTGTCTAGATTTGAGCCGTCTGGAGATTTGTTTCACACTAGAGGGTCGTTATAGAGTATTGATTTGGCTTCCTTGAGGTAAGTATCTTGCCTAACTTTGTGTGGGGAAGCTACCCCTTAAGATTCGAGTCGTTTGAGCTATTTTGTGTCATGCGAAAGTCGTGTACGCGAGGTGACGAGTACGTACTCGGGCTTATATGTAAAAATTGATTGATTTAGACTCTTAGGCTTCTTTCATGTACCTATTTGGAAACGTTAGCACATGTTATATCTATAACGACCCGGACGGTCATTTTGAGAGTTGTAGGCTTGTAGCCCCGTTCCTCCATTTTCTGCTCCTTTGGAATTCTAAAACTGTTATATGACTTACCGGGTTGGTTGGTTCAGGTCTGGAAAGATTTCAGAGTGAATTGTGACACTTAGTCTTTTAATTGAAAGCTTAAGTTGGAAAAGTTGACATGATGTTGACTTATGTGTAAACGACCTCGGATTCGAATTTTGATGGTTACGTTTGCTCCGTTAGGTGATTTTGGACTTAGGAGCGCATCTGGATTGTATTTTGGAGGTTCGTTGTAGAATTAGGCTTGAATTGGCGAAAGTTGAAATTTTGAAAAGTTTGACCGGGAGTGGACTTTTTGATATCGAGGTCGGATTGGATATCCCAGAAGTTGGAGTAGGTTCGCGCTGACATTTATGACTTGTGTGCAAAATTTGAGGTCAATCGACGTGATTTGATAGGTTTCGGCGTCATTTGTAGAATTTGGAAATTTCAGACTTCATTAGTCTTGAATCCGTGTGTAATTTGTATTTTTGATGTTGTTTGAGGTGAATTGGGGATTCGACTAAGTTCGTATGATGTTTTGGGACTTGTTGGTAGGTTTGGTTGAGGTCTCGCGGGTCTCGGGTGAGTTTCGGGTGATTAACGGATCATTTTTGGACTTAAGTTGTTCGCGAAGGTTGTTTGTGCGCTGGGAAGATTTTGATCATCGTGTTCTCGAAGAAGAGGACGTGAACGTGGGAGAGATGTCGCATTCGCGAAGAGACGTTGAGGTAGCTTGGGACCCCAGCCTTTTGGTTTACGCGTTTACGGGGCAGGCTCGCGTCCGCTAAGAGTAGAGTTGGTAAAGATTCGCGTTCGCGAAGAGTTAAATTGAGAGTCAAACAGATTGGTCTACGCGAACACGAAAGGATGGTCGCGTTCGCGAAGAAGGAATAACTGGGCAGCATTGTTAAATTTAAAAAACGAGCGTTTGAACATATTTTTCATATTTTCAGCTAGAGACCACGGATTTGGGCGATTCTTGTAGGGATTTTCAAAGAGTTGTTTGGGGTAAGTGATTCTTACTTGTTTTTGGCTAAATTCCATGATTATGTCTTTAGTTCCATCATCTAATTTGTGATTTGGGGTGGAAAATTGGGGAAAAAGAGGAAGAGTTCTTGAGTTAGGTTTTTGGGGTTCTGAATGGGATTTTGTCATCGGACTTGAGTAAATTTGGTATGGTTAGAATCGTGAGGGAATGGGCTTTCGGGTATTGTGACTTTTGTCGGATTTCGAGACGTGGGCCGGGGGGTCAGGTTTGAGCCGATTTTGGATTTTTAGCTATTATTCAGTGTTTTTCTTGTGGAATTCATCCCTTTAGCCTAAATTAATTGTATTGACTGCTTGTGTTAGATTCGGGACATTTGAAGACCGATTTGAGAGGCAAAGGCATTTTCGATTAGAGTTTTTCTAAGATTGAGGTAAGTAATAGTTATAAATCTGGTCCTAAGGGTATGAAACCCCGAATTTTATGTCACGTGTTTATTTTGGAGGTGACGCACATGCTAGGTGACGAGCGTGTGGGCGTGCACCGTGGGAATTGTGGCTTGGTCTGTTCCGTGAAACTGTAAAGTTGAATAACTTGTTGTTAGCTATATGCTCTCTATGTGTTATAGAAATTTGACTGTAAATTACGTTAGAAACCATGTTTAGGCTATGTGTTGGTACTGTTGGGACCGACAGAGGCCGCATTAAATGTTGAACTGCCTGCTAAATGCTATTTGTACTCAGTCTCAGTTTTTTCTCGCATATCATATCTCAGTCTCTGTTATTCTTATTGATACATCATGTTATTGCTGTTTGGGCTTATTTTCCTGATTTCTGAGAGCCCGAGAGACTAGAGAGGTTGATGACTGAGTGAGGCCAAGGGGCTGATGGTGAGATATTGATACCATAGCATGTGAGTTGTCCGTGCAGATCTAGATATTTATAATGTAGCATGCGAGTTGCCTGTGCGGATCCTAATATAATATTGTAGCACGTGAGTTGTCCGTGTGGATCTTGATATGATATTATAGCGCGTGAGTTGTCCATGAAACACGTGAGTTGTCCGTGCGGATTATAGCGCTTGGGCTGTAGGAGCCCCTCCGGAGTCTGTACACCCCCAGTGAGCACAGGTACCTTGAGTGTGAGTATTGAGGGATGAGAGCCGAGTGATTGAGCTATTGAAAATAATTGAGTGACTGATGCCCTGAGAGGCTGAAGTTATTTTCATTGGTGTTGCACTAGGCTGCTATATGTCGCTGTTTGAAACTCTTGAGAGATTTTATATCCGGATTTTACTTGGACTTGAAATTGTATAAAACTGATTTGACTTAAATTGCCGGATTTGAAAGCATATCTACTTCTTGCTGAGATTAATGAAAATGAACTATAACTGTGTAGCTCGTCACTATCTTTCAGTTCCTTATTTATTATTGTTACTCACCGAGTTGGTTGTACTCCCGCTACACCCTGCACTTCATGTGCAGATTCTGGAGTTTCTGGACGTGGAGGGTGTTGATAGTTCTTGTAGCTGACCATTGGAGATTGCGAGGTAGATTCCTGGCGTTCGCAGACCTTATTTTCTCCTTCCTTATCTATTTCTTTCGTTGTACTTAGATCCAAGCTGTTATAGTCATTTCAATTCTAGACTGAATATGCATAGACACTCATGACTTAGTGACACCTCGATATTGAGGTATTTTCCGCACTTGTTTTGGGTTTCACCACTATTTATGAAAACCTTGTTTATTTTCAAATTTTCTTGATTTGTTTTCTTTTAAACTTTGGAAGCACTTTGGATATTGTCGGCTTGCCTAGTACTATCTATAGGCACCATCACGACAAGTTAGGATTTATGTCGTGACAAGTTGGTATCAGAGCCTAGGTTACATAGGTCTCACGAGTCTTGAGAAAGTTTAGTAGAGTCTTGCGGATCAGTACGGAGACGTCTGTACTCATCTTCGAGAGGCTGTCGAACTCTTAGGAAACTTCACATTCTTGAATTCTTGTCGTGCGAATCTGTTGATTCTGGTAACTAAACTTCTGTTATTCTTTTCTCTCACAGATGGTGAAGACACGTACTACCGGGCAGGATGGACATCCACCATTACCACGAGTCAGGGCCGCGAGAGGCCAGGGTCGCGGTAGAGGCCGCGATAGGGGCAGAGGTGCAGCTCGTACAGCAGTTAGGGCAGCACCTACAGATCCACCAGTTGTCCTAGTTCAAGAGCAGGTCCCAGTTGTGGAGGAGCCAGCGGGGCCAACTCAGGCACCACCCGTGCCCATTGTGATTCCAGGCCTTCACGAGGCCTTAGCTTAGATTCTGACCGTGTGCACTAGTCTTGCTTAGGCGGTATCTATTCCTGCTGCAACAAACACTTCTCAGGCCGGGGAAGGTACTCAGACTCCCACCGCTCGTACACCCGAGCAGGTGATGCAGGGACTCTAGACACCGGGGGCACTACCAGCCTAGCCGGTGGCAGCTGCTCAGGCCCATGTGCTTCCTGTTATGACTGATGATGAGTAGCGGAGACTGAAGAGGTTTGGTAGACTCCAGCCTCCCACTTTCAGCGGAGCAGATTCGGAGGATACCCAGGGTTTCTTAGATAGATGTTAGAGGATCCTCCGTATAGCAGGCATTTTAGAGACCAGCGGGGTCTCATTCACTACTTTTTACTTTATTAAGGCTGCTTTCACCAGGTGGGAGGCTTCTGAGAGGCATAGGTCGGTCAGTGTAGTGCCACTTACATGGCAGGAGTTCTCCGTTCTCTTCTTAGAGAAGCAGTGCTGCAGTCTCGCAGATAGGAGCTGCGCAGGCAGTTTGAGCAGTTACGTCAGGATGATATGACTATGGCGCAGTACGAGATGATGTTTTCTGAGTTGGCCCATCATGCGGTTTGGTTGGTTCGCACTGATAGGGAGAGGATTATGAGGTTCACTGATGGCCTCACATTTTAGCTGCGGGTGCTTATGACTAGAAAGAGAGTGTCTGGTGCTACTTTCGAGGAGATTGTTGACATCGCTCGGCAGATAGAGCTGGTCCGTAGCAAGGAGCGGGTTGAAGGTGAGGCCAAGAGGTCTCGAGGATCAGGTGGTTTTAGTGGTGTTCCTTCCGGGGCTCAATTCCACCACAGTAGGGGTCATCCTTACAGGCATACTCAGACGACTCGACCAGCTTATCGTGGTACATCAGTTAGCCACGGTTCTCACATTGCTTGCTCAGGACAGTCTTCATTCAGTGCACTACCAGCGCAGTATTCTCACTATGCCTCGTTCGCTCAAGTTTTCATAGGTAGTTCCTCGGAGTATCAGGAGCAGCAGTTCCGTTAGAGGAGGGGTTGTTTCGAGTGTGAGGATCTTGGTCATATCAAAAGAGATTGCCCTAGGTTGTTGAGTGAGACTCCTCAACAGAGTTCTAGGCCAATGGCACCATCACTAGCAGCTACACCACCTACTCAGCCAGCTCGGGGTGGGGCCCAGTAGACTAGAGGTCGCCCCAGAGGGGGAGGCCAATCAGGTGGCGGTCAGGCCTGATTCTATGCTCTTCCCGCCAGAGCAGATGTCATTGCTTCAGATGTAGTGATCACAGGTATTGTCTCAGTTTACCACAAGGATGCCTCTGTATTATTTGATCCTTGTTTCACTTATTCATATGTGTCATCATATTTTGCTCATTATTTAGATATGCCCCGTGAGTCTCTAGTTTCATTTGTTCATGTATCTATACCGGTGGGTTGTGTATATCGGTCGTGTGTGGTGACTGTTGGGGGATTGGAGAATAGAGTTGATCTATTGTTGCTTAGTATGGTTGATTTCGATGTGATCTTGGGTATGGACTGGTTGTATCCATGTCATACTGTTCTAGATTGTCACGCTAAGACTGTGACGTTGGTGATGCCGGGGTTGCCACGGGTTGAGTGGTGAGGTTCTCTAGACTATGTTCCCAGTAGGGTGATTTCATACTTGAAGGCCCAGCGGATAGTTTGGAAGGGTTGTCTATCTTATTTGACCTTTGTGAGGGATGTTAGTGCACTGACCCCTACTATTGATTTTGTTCCAGTGGTGTGAGAGTTTCTGGATGTATTTCCTGCAGACCTGTCGGGCATGTCGCCCCATAGGGATATTGACTTTGGTATAGACTTGGTGTCGGTCACTCAGCCATTTCTATTCCTCAGTACCACATGGCGCTGGCTGAGTTGAAGGAGTTGAAGGAGCAGCTTCAAGAACTCCTTGAGAAGGGATTTATTAGGCTTAGTGTGTCACCTTGGGGTTCTCCAATTTTGTTCGTGAAGAAAAAGGATGGCTATATAAGGATGTGCACTGATTATAGGCAGTTGAACAACGTCACAATGAAGAACAAGTATCCTTTGCCGCGTATTGATGATCTATTTGACCAGCTTCAGGGAGCGAGGGTGCTCTCTAAGATTGATTTGAGGTCAGGGTATCACCAATTGAAGATTCGGGACTCGGATATTCTTAAGACAACTTTCAGGACCCGTTATGGTTATTATGAATTCCTTGTGATGTCTTTTAAGTTGACTAACGCCCCAGCAACGTTCATGCATCTGATCAATAGTGTGTTTCCGCCTTATCTCGACTCGTTTGTTATTGTATTCATTAATGATATCCTGGTGTACTCTTGTAGCCATGAAGAGCATGCCCGTCATTTGCGAATTGTGTTGTAGCAGTTGAGGGAGGAGAAACTTTATGCCAAGTTCTCCAAGTGTGAGTTTTGGATCAATTCAGTGGCGTTCTTGGGGCACGTGGTGTCCAGTGAGGGTATTCAGGTAGACCCGAAGAAGATAGAGGCGGTTCAAAATTGGCCAGACCGTCCTCGGCTACAGAGATTCGGAGGTTTCTTGGTTTGGCTGGTTAATACCGTCGGTTCCGTGCAGGTTTTCTCGTCTATTGCATCGACCTTGACCAAATTGACCCAAAAGGGTGCTCCTTTCAAGTGGTTGGATGAGTGTGAGGAGAGCTTTCAGAAGCTCAAGTTTTCCTTGACCACAACCCAATTCTAATTCTACCATCAGCTTCTGGTTCTTATACAGTATATTGTGATGCTTCTCGGATCGGTATTGGGTGTATTTTGATGCAGGAGGGTAGAGTGATTACTTATGCTTCGCGCCAGTTGAAGCCCCATGGAGGTGGTTGGAGCTGGTAAAGGACTATGATATTACTATTCTGTATCATCCGGGAAAGGCCAATATGGTTGTCGATGCCTTGAGTAGTTTAGCAGTGAGTATGGGTAGTCTTGCATTGATTCGTATTGGTTAGAGACCTCTTGCAGTTGATGTTTAGGCCTTGGCCAACTAGTTCGTGAGATTGGATATTTCGGAGCCCAGTCGGGTTCTAGCCTGTGTGGTATCCCGATCTTTCTTATTTGATCGCATCAGAGAGCGCCAGTACGATGATCCTTATTTGCTTGTCCTCAAGGACAAGGTTCAGCACGGTGATGCTAGAGATGTGACTATTGGAGATGATGGTGTGTTGAGGATGCAGGGCCGGATTTGTGTGCCCAATGTAGATGGTCTATGGGAGTTGATTCTCGAGAAGGCCCACAGCTCGCGGTATTCCATTCATCCGAGTGCCGCGAAGATGTACCAGGATTTTGAGACAGCACTATTGGTGGAGAAGGATGAAAAAGGATATAGCCGGATTTGAAGCTCGATGTCTTAACTGTCAGCAGGTAAAATATGAGCATCAGAGACCGGGTGGATTGCTTCAGAAGATAGAGATCCCAGAGTGGAAGTGGGAGCATATCACCATAGACTTCGTAGTTAGGCTCCCACGGGTGGGTTGGTTTGAGCCGGGCGAGGCTAGGCTATTGGGTACTAATTTGGTTCAGGATGCTTTGGACAAGGTTAAATTGATTCAGGAGTGGCTTCGCACGGCGCAGTCGATACAGAAGAGTTATACCGACAGGAAGGTCCGTGATGTGTCTTATAAGGTCGGGGAGAAGGTTCTGCTGAAGGTTTCACCCATGAAGAGTGTTATGAGGATCGGGAAGAAGGGCAAGTTGAGCCCTCGGTTTATTGGGCCTTTTAAGGTATGTCAAAGGATTAGGGAGGTGGCTTACAAGCTTGCCTTGCCACCTAGCTTGTCGAGCGTGCATCTGGTATTTCATGTTTCTATGCTCCGGTAGTACATCGGCAATCTCTCTCATGTTTTATATTTCAGCACGGTTCAGTTGGAGCGGCATGTTCGAAAGTTGAGGCCAAAGGATATAGCTTCGGTGAAGGTGCAGTGGAGAGGTCAGCCCGTGGAGGAGGCTGATTGGGAGATCGAGCGGGAGATTCGGAGCAAATATCCACACCTATTTGAGACTTCAGGTATGTTTCTAGAACCGTTCGAGGATGAACGATTGTTTAAGAGGGGGAGGATGTAATGATCCAGCCAGTCGTTTTGAGAGTTGTGACTCCGTTCCCCCTCTTTCTTCTCTTTTTGTATTCTATAGCTATTATATGACTTACCGAGTTGGTTGGTTCGGGTCCGGAGAGATTTCATAGTGAATTGAGACACTTAATCTCTTAACTGAAAGCTTAAGTTGCAAAAGTTGACCGGATCTTGACTTATGTGTAAATGACCTCGGATTTGAATTTTGATGGTTCTTTTAGCTCTGTTAGGTGATTTTGGACTTAGGAGCACGTCCGGGTGTTTTGGAGGTCCGTAGTAGAAGCTTGAATTGGCGAAAGTTCGAATTTTGGAAAGTTTGACCGGGAGTGGACATTTTGATATCGGGGTCGGATTGGATTACCGGAAGTTGAAGTAGGTCCGTGTCATTTATGACCTGTATGCAAAATTTGAGGTCAATCAGATGTGATTTGATAGGTTTCGGTGTCGTTTGTAGAATTTGGAAATTTCAAAGTTCATTAAGCTTGAATCTGTGTCTAATTCATTTTTTTATGTTGTTTGAGGTGAATTAAGGATTCGACTAAGTTCGTATGATGTTCTGGGACTTGTTGTTAGGTTTGGTTGAGGTCCCAGGGGCCTCGGGTGAGTTTCGGGTGGTTAACGGATCATTTTGGACTTACGTTGTTGGCTGATAACTGTTGGTGTAATTGTTCTTGTTTCCTCTTACATGTTCACGAGAGAAGCCTACCGTTCGCGAAGGGTTTTTGTGAGCTGGGAAGAATTTTTTCTTCGCGTTCACGAAGAAGAGGACGCGAACGCGAAGGTATGGTTGTGTCTGCATCACGCACGCAGGAGAGGTGTCGCGTTCGCGAAGAGATGTTGAGGCAGCTGGGGACCCTAGCCTTTTGGTTTACACATTTGCGGGGCAGAAGTCGCATTCGTGAAGAGTAAAGTTGGTGAAGCTTCGCGTTCGCGAAGAGTTAAATTGAGAGGCATACAGATTGGTCTACGCGAACACGAGAGGATGGTCGCGTTCGCGAAGAAGGAATAACTGCGCAGAAGTGTTAAATTTCAAAAACGAGGGTTTGAACCCATTTTTCATATTTTGAGTTAGAGACTACGGATTTGGGCGATTCTTGAAGGAAGTTTCAAGGAGTTATTTAGGGTAAGTGATTCTTACTTGGTTTTGGCTAAATTCCATGATTATGTCTTTAATTCCATCGTCTAATTTGTGATTTGGGGTGGAAAATTGGGGAAAAAGAGGAAGAGCTCTTAAGTTATTTTTTTTGAGTTTTGAATGGGATTTTGTTATTGGATTTGAGTAAATTTGGTATCGTTAGACTTGTGAGTGAATGGGCTTTCGGGTTTTGTGACTTTTGTCGGATTTCGAAACGTGGGCCCGGGGGTCGAGTTTGAGCCGATTTCGGATTTTTGGCTATAATTTAGTGTTTTTATTGTGGAGTTGATCCCTTAAGACTATATTAAGTGTATCGTACTTCTTGTGGCTAGATTCGAAACATTTTGAGGCCAACTTGAGAGGCAAATGCATTTTGGAGTAGAGCTTTGCTCAGATTGAGGTAAGTAACAGTTATAAATCTGGTCCTGAGGGTATGAAACCCCGAATTTTATGTCATGTGATTATTTTGGAGGTGACGCACATGCTAGGTGATAGGCGTGCGGGCGTTCACCGTGGGAATTGTGACTTGGTCCGTTCTGTAAAACTGTAAAGTTGAATAAATTGTTGTTAGCTATATGCTCTCTATGTGTCATAGAAATTTGACTGTAAATCATGTTAGGAACCATGTTTAGGCTATGTGTTGGTACTGTTGGGACCCACAGAGGCCGCGTTACACGTTGAACTGCCTCCTAAATGCTATTTGTACTCAGTCTCAGATTTTACTCGCATATCATATCTCAGTCTTTGTTATTCTTATTGATACATCATGTTATTGCTGTTTAGGTCGATTTTCCTGATTTTTGAGAGCCCGAGAGACTAGAGAGGTTGATGACTGAGTGAGGCCAAGGGCCTGATGGTGAGACATTGATACCATAACATGTGAGTTGTCTGTGCGGATCCAGACATTTATACTGTAGCACGTGAGTTGCCCGTGCGGATCCTGATATGATACTGTAGCACGTGAGTTGTCCGTGCGAATCTTGATATGATATTATAGCACGTGAGTTGTCCATGCAGCACATGAGTTATCCGTGCGAATTATAGCGCTTGGGCTGTAGGAGCTCTTCCGGAGTCTGTACACCCCTAGTGAGCACAGGTACCTATTGAGTGTGAGTGTTGAGGGCTGAGTGCCGAGATTGAGCTATTGAGAATGATTGAGTGACTGATGCCCTGAGAGGTTGTACTTGTTTTCATTGTTGTTGCACTTGGCTGCTATATGTCACTATTTGAAACTCCTGAGAGATTTTATATCCGGTTTTTACTTGAACTTGAAACTGTATAAAACTGATTTGACTTAAATTTTCGGATTTGAAAGCATGTCTACTTCTTGCTAAGATTACTGAAAATGAACTATAATTGTGTAGCTCGTTACTATTTTTCAGTTCCTTACTTATTGTTGTTACTTACTGAGTTGGTGGTACTCACGCTAAACCCTGCACTTCATGTGCAGATCCAGGAGTTTCTAGACGCGGAGGATGTTGATAGTTCTTGTAGCTTACCATTGGAGATTGCGAGATTGCTGCCTGGCGTTCGCAGACCTTGTTTTCTCCTTCCTTGTCAATTTCTTTCATTGTATTTAGATATAAGCTATTATAGTCATTTCATTTCTAGACTGACTGTGTATAGACGCTCATGACTTAGTGACACCCCGATATTGGGAGCTGTTTTCCGTACTGTGTTTTGGGTTTCACCCCTGTTTATGAAAACCTTGCTTATTTTCAAATTTTCTTGATTTGTTCTGTTAAATTTTGGAAGCACTTTGGAAATTGTTGGCTTGCCTAGTACCAAGGATAGGTTCCATCACGACAGGTTAGGATTTGGGTCATGACAATATCTTTTATTTGTCATGACTACTATGACATGCTTTATTTGATGTTATCGTTACATGTCACATTCTTTATTTGTCGAGGTTTTTCTTATATG
Organism: Nicotiana attenuata; assembly: GCF_001879085.1. Lineage (NCBI taxonomy): Eukaryota > Viridiplantae > Streptophyta > Magnoliopsida > Solanales > Solanaceae > Nicotiana > Nicotiana attenuata. Next base: position 56,196,222 of record NC_031993.1, read on the forward strand.
CTTTATTTGAAGTTGTTATCACTTTTATTATTTTGTGATTTCTTTTATTGTTGAGTTACGCTTAGTTGAAATTGTTGTAACATGATATTCTTTTGCTGCTGGGTTATTCTCATGCATTTAGACGTAGTACTAATTTGTGCCTTCTCTTTCATTGTTAGCCTAATTTACAAACTAGAATCCGAAGTTTTGCCATTTCGTAGAGATGCTTTCACTATCGAGTTTACCCTTAAACAATTAATTGGAATTGAGGTTATCGAAAGTCATTAGTCTATTTTAATTGAAGTTGTATTTAAAGGGGGTGTTGCTCCTTGTTGAGTTACTTTCCCATTCATTTTGTTGTTATTTCTATTCTATACACATTGTGTTTGAGCCGTGGGCTATTCGTTGTGGAAACATTAATATTGTTGGATCTTTGGAAAGGTTGTGGCCTATGGGCACTTGTTGTCACGACCCAAATTCTCCTATAGGCCGTGATGGCTCCCAACGTTACGCTAGGCAAGCCAACGGTGAATTAAACATGAAACTTTCCTTTTTAATAAATTGCTAAGTAGTCCAAATTCCATTTTTGTTAAGAAAAAACGGAGCAGAAAATTTAATAAAATAAAGCGAAGGCCACTAAGTGGGCAAATGTAGTGAAATGATTACTCCAAAATCATAAAGTCTACTAGTGAGTGTACCAAGACCTGGTGTCACAAGTGTATGAGCAACTAGTAGAATATATAAAACTCTAACTAATGTCTGAAATATAGTAGATAGAAAATAAATACAAAAGAGAGACTCTAGGGGCTGCAGAACGGCTCAGGAAGCAGCTCACCACTAAGCCTCGAGATATTTGGGATGCGCTTCGGTATGACCGCCAGATGCACCTGCCTCAGATCCTGCACGATTAGTGTAGAAGTGTCGCGTGAGTACATAAATAACATGTACCCAGTAAATATCTAGTCTAAACTCGAATAAGTGGTGACGAGGGGTCGACATCTACACTTACTATGGGCTACCAATATAAATACAGAAATTCTAAATAGGCATGGGTTATGTAAATAATAATAACGACTAAATAACAAGCAGGAATAAATAATTCTTTAAAAAATAGTAGATTCCAATTCAATTTTTGTCATTAATAATTGTAACTTCACAAGCCACAAAGTAATATCAAATATAATTAGGCTCCGAGCATTTTAAGCACGATTTATGTCGAGGTCGTACGGCCCGATTCAGAATAATGTGTACACACTTCCGAGGGTCGTGCGGCAGGAACCATAGATGCATCTATTCTACTGTCGAGGTGTTCAGCAAGCTCCACAAGAAGAGAGGATACTTTATGAACATCCGATTAAAATTTATTGCGAGGCTAATACACAAAGAAGCACAATTTCTATTAATGGTCAAGTAACCCGCCAAAACTCAAGTAAGTGAAACCACCTATGGGGTAAATTCCTTCATACAAGGTTTGCCAAGAGAATTACCTCGTCTCAAAGCTCACTTTCCGGTCACAATTTTTTTCTAAAGCCTCAACTCGGTGTCGAACAATCCAAAACTAGTCAAATATTATATAATTTAATCAATACATGTCCAAAAGTTCATAATTTAACTATTAAAGTAACTACCCAACCCCAATTGGAAGATTCCTAAAATTCATCCCCAGACCCACGTGCCTGGATTCTGGATATTTTTGAAGATAAATGTTACCCATAACCTCACGAACTCAAATATATAATTTTCACCCAATTCCAAAATCATTTTCGTGGTTAAATCCCTTTTTTATCAAAACCTAGGTTTTTCAACTAAACCTAAAATTTTCACAATTTTACATGTTAAAAATCTACCCATAATCTATGTATTAAACTTGCATTGGGTAGGATTTACTTATCTTAAATATCTAGGTTGAAACTCCTCTCTACAAAGATCCAAAATCACCTAAGAAATAAAATAATGAACCCTAAAATGGCCTAAGTCCCATTTTAAAATTTTTCTGCCTAGGTCTGCCTTCTTCGCGATCGCGGAAGAGGCCTCGCGATCGCGAAGGCAAATGGCCTAGGCCTTGAAAATATGGCCATCGCGAGCAGGACCAGAGATAGGTGAACGCGGAGGGTTACCTAGCCTGCCCTACGCGAACGCGAGGGCTCCTTCGCAAATGTGAAGACCAGTAGTGCCACCAACCCAGCCCAGCTTCCTCTACGGGAACAAGGGCCACGTCACGCGAATGCAAAGGCTAAAAGGCCCGTGCCTCGGCAAATGCGAAAGGAAAAAAGCCCCCTGCCCCAGTACCCCAAATCCATTATCGCCAACGCGAGGGCCCTTCCACGTTCGCGAAGATGGAAACCAGAGCTGGAAAATATGGTATTTTTAACTTAGCTCCGGGTGGTTCGAAACACACTCGAGCCACTCAGGACCCCGTCCAAATGCACCAACTAGTCCCTAAACATAATACGAACCTGATCGAGCTCTCAAAATGCGTAAAAATCAACGAAACTAAGAATCGCACCCCAAAACCTAATTGAATCAAATTATGAACTTCAAGTTTCCAATTCACTTTGAACGCGCCGATTCATATTAGACTACTCGGAATGACACCAAATTTTGTGTGCAAGTGTTAAATTACAATATGGAACTATTCCCAGGCTCGGAATACCAATTGGACCTCGATAACACCAAATCCTACTTTAAACCAAATATAAACAACTTTAAAACCTTCAATGTGCCAACTTTCACGATTAAGCGCCGAAATGCTCCCGGGTCATCCAAAACCCGATCCGAATATACTCCCAAGTTCAAAATCATCCTACAAACCTAGTGGGACCATCAAGTCCCGATTCCGAGGTCGTTTACTAAAAATGTTAACTCAAGTCAGACTTAGCCCTATTTAGCCAACATTAAGGAACCAAGTGTTTTGATTTAACCCGAACCCTTTCAAACCCTAACCAACCATCCCCGAAAGTCATAAAATAGTTAAAGCACATATGGGGAGTCTTATTGAGGGGAACGGGGATCTAGAAAGTAAAATGACCAGTCGGGTCGTTACATTTGTGGTATGAGTTGATATGTCGTGGTGTTATGGTGTTAGATCATGTGAATTGTTGTGTGGTTTAGTTGTTGTTATGCAGCGTATAAGGGTGGCATTTTATCATTGTTGTTATGCGGGGCATAAGGGGGGGCATCCTAGTGTTGTTGAATATACGGAGTGATACGGGTGGCTATCATTTTATTGTCCTAGCGAAACGATAAGGGTGGCTATTATAGGGAGTGATACGGGTGGCTACCAGAGATACGGGTGGCTAATGATATTTTCAGGGCGGAGCGATATGGATGGCTATCGGAGAGATAAGGGTGGCAATGTCAGGGATGATGTGAGATGGCTTGGGGATATTTTGTTGGTGATATTTGTATGATGGTATGCTTTTCCTTGTGTATGTCATACACCTTACGTGACTTGATGTGTTGCTTCGATGAGCTACTCGATGTCTTTGATATTACTTGTTGACTTGGGCTGCAATAGTACACTTGCACGAGCATACATCATAGCATGCCACTTATACTTGCTCAAGAGTATGAGACTTGACTTTTATTGATCATGCCCATGCGTCTGTATTATCATTTTACATGTTGATATTGAGCTTGTGACCACGCCAGGCGGATTGTGATATTGAGCTTGTGACCATGCCGAGCGAATTGTATTAGAACGTCTTGATTAATTAGTTCTCATTTGTCTTCCTTATTTGGTTTCAACGGTACTTTCATGGTGTTCTTATAGCTTTAATATTTATATCACATGTGGATTCTTGTTGTCATTTACTGATTCCTGCTTTCTTTTATTATCTTTACACTTCTATACTACACATGTTATTTTCTAGTGGGTGTCTTGACTTATACCTCGTCACTACTCCACCGAGGTTAGTCTTGATACTTACTAGGTACCAACAGTAGTGTACTTATACTACACTTCTGCACATTTTTGTGCAGAGCCAAGTATTGGAGATATCGGACTCGGGCAAAGTTAGCTTATTGGTCGCGAGGATTCAAGGTAGAGCTGCTTGGTCGTCCCAGTCCCTTGGAGTTCTTTCCTTTCATTGTACTGTTAGCTTGTTATTTGAACAGTATTGCATTTCGATCTTGGAGATCTTTCCATGTACATAGCTAGACTTTTGTGATTCTGTATTACCAGTCTTAGGAGGTTGTTATGATTATTGCCGCGTAGGCTCATATCTCTCTTGTTTCGGTATTCATATTAAAGTCTATATTAAATTATCATTGTTAAAAACTGGCTTTTTATAGTAATCGGCTTAACTAGTTTTAGAGACTACGTGCCATCACGACATCCTACAGAGGGAGTTTGGCGTTGTGACAAGTTGGTATCAGAACTCTAGATTCATAGGTTCTAGGAGTCACAAGCAAGTTTAGTAGAGTCTTGTGGATCGGTACGGAGACGTTTATACTTATCTTTGAGAGGCTATAGAACTATTACGAAAATTCCACTTCTTTTATTCCTATCATGCAGATTTTTTGATTTCGAAGTTTGAGCCTTTGTATCTCTATTCTTTCACACACTATTGGATCAGGTGAGCAGACACTCGCGCACCCTGCTTGAGCTGCGAGAGGCCGGGGCAGAGGTGGAGGCTGAGGAGGGGCATGTGCCACAGCTAGGGTACCTGCCAGAGAAGCAACTGAGGAGCCACTAGTAGCTCCGGTAGGTGGACAGGCATAGGAGGCACCTGTTGTTACCCCTGGACTTCAGGAGACTTTAGTGCTATTCCTAAGCATGTTTGGTACATTCGCTCATGCGTGATAGAGCTCCGTTCCGCCAGCTATTCATAAATTGGGAGATATTTTTGCGTCAGGGCACAGAGTTCGAGCATTTGCGTCAGGGCACTATGATAGTGTCAGAGCATGCCATCAGGTTCAGTGAGTTATCCTGTTATGCGCCTACTTTGGTTCCTACAGTCAGAGAGCAAGTTCGCATATTTATTGAGAGGCTGAGTTATGGTCTTAGATTCAACATATCTCTGAAGTTGGAGATCGATACTCCATTTCAGTAGGTTGTGGAGATTGCTGGGAGGTTAGAGCGTATCTGGGGTTAGGAGAGAGAAGATAAGGAGAGCCAAGAGGTCCCGAGGTTCTGGAGGATTCAGTGGATTCTACTATTTAGCTATGACCCAATATGGCGAAGGCTCGGGTAGTCGTCCATTCCAGTCCGCACTTGAGACTACTCATGGTGCTCCAGTTAGTCAGGGACCTCAGGGTACTCATATGGGGCAGCCATCATTTAGTGCACCACCTGCACAGGGTGTCACGACCCAAACTGAAGGGCCACGACAGGCACCCGGTACCTTACTAAATCGAGTACCAACGTAATATATCTTTCTTATCGTACTATCATTGGTAAATGGGCCAAAAGGAGATAATCAAAATAAAACATAAGGGAATACTAGACATAAGACAACCCAACATGATATAGAAACTTATACATGTGACATACGGGCCTATAAGACTGACATGATCATTTGTAAACTCAAAACATAGGCCGACGAGACCATACAAGTATCTATATACCTGACATTTGTCTACAAGCCTCTATGAGTACATAAACATCATAAAGGTCGGGACAGGGCTGTCACGACCCGACCCCGATCGTGATGGCGCCCAACACACTGCTAGGTAAGCCCGACCATTTACACAACCTTAGCCAACTAATCTAGATAGATAAATAAATATTCACTAATAAAATACCGACTTAAGTGCGAAATCTCTAAAATACTCTCTAATATTCGAAAACCCCAAAATAAAATACTAGTCAGCCCACAGAATCTGGTGTCACGAACATGAGCCTCTAATACAGAATATTCACCTAATCACAAATCTGTCTAGGGAAGAAAATGTGAATAAAAGGATAAAGATAGATGGGAGAGATCAAGGCTGCGAATGCCATGCAGCTACCTCGATACTCCCAGATCCTGCTGCTCAGCTAACAAATCCTCACTCACCCTGTGGTGTACCTGGATTTGCACACAAGGTGCAGGGAGTATTGTGAGTACTTCCAACCCAGAAAGTAATAAACATAAATAAGGGTTGAGAGTAAGAAATCCTGGACAGGCACAAAGTAAGCTATAATTACATCAGCTCAATCTAAATCATATCAACTCAATAAACTAATGAATACAATTATAGAAATATCACAACAGATAAATAAGTAAATGTCAATCAAGTATGCAATGCAACACATAAACCGGTACCTCCAGTACCCCGCTGCGGCCGTGCAGCCCGCTCCATTTATTTAACGTCGACGGCGCTCACTGGGGGTGTGCACACTCCAGGAGGGGCCCCTTACGGCCCAAGCGCAATAATAAGCCATCTCGTGGCATCAAACAGGCCCTTGGCCTCATATCAATATCATTATCATACCACTCCGGCGTGCAGCCCGATCCAATAATCAGTCCAAAATCACATAAGCCTTTCGGCATAATAGTATAAAAATATTCAGCCCAAACTTTATTTAAAAATATTAATTTAGTTTCTGCATTAAGAAAAATGGCTGAGTTTACAAAACTGTGTCAAACACCAGGACTGAGTTCAATATCTATAAATATGGTAAGAAACCAGTAAAATAATCCCTGAAGGATTCAAGTAGTTGGCACGAAGCCCAATTATGACAATTAATCCATTTTCATAAGGATATTACAAATCTACAATCAAATAGGTATCAATTTTATTAAACGGGACGGACCAAGTCACAATCCCCGACGGTGCTCTACCCCACGCCCGTTATCCGGCATGCAAGTCACCTCACATAGCACTACGTTGTGCAAATTCGGGGTTTCAAACCCTCAATACAGCATTTACATTTATTACTAACCTCAAGCCGGCCAAAGTCCTAGCTTGCTATGCCCTTGCCTTTCAAATTCACCTCTTCGCGCATCGAATCTGACCAAAACCACAACGAATACGTCACAATATGCTAAGGGAATATAACCCAATCGAAAAGACTCGAAAAACATCGAAAATCACGAAGTTGGCAAAACCCGAGCCCCGGACCCACTTCTCGAAAAATTATAAATTTTACATCACCAGATTCCTTATCTTGCCACGAGTCTATACATATAAAGAACACCAAAATCGAAGTCCAAATGACCCCTCAAATTCCCATTTTTGTTCTCTTAGGTTTCAAGCCCTAAACCACCATTTTTGACCTTAAATCCTTGAGCTTTCAGTCTAATTTCGTGTGTTTGCACCATAAAATCGTGTTTTTGGTTTAGAAATTCTTACCTCAATGAAGTCCCTTGATTCCTCACCTCCAACTCGCCCAAATACTCCAAGTCTGAAGTGAAAATATGAAACCCTTTTAAAAATTCGCGAAGGGAAATAAAAACTATTCTGACCAGTTATTTCCGCATCTGCGGCTCCATGGCCGCATCTTGGCTCCCGCTTTTGCGGTCAATGCACCGCTTCTGCGGACGTATCCGCTTCTGCGGTTTAACATCCACTCCTGCGCCTCCCGCTTCTGCGGACAGATTAACGCATCTGCGGATCCCCATAAGAGCTCAAATACCGCATCTGCGGTCCTCCTGTCGCATCTGCGACTCCGCAGATGCGGTCACCAATTCCGCACCTGCGGTCCCTGCCGCTTCTGCGTCTCTCCTCTCGTTTTTGCGGTACCGCTTCTGCGGTCCCAATTCTGCAGAAGCGAAAATACCAGAAGCAGCACAGGTTCTGCAATCTGTAAAGTTCAAAACTTCCCGTTAGCCATCCGAAATCACCCCGAGACCCCCGGGACCTCAACCAAAAATACAAGCATGATCCAATACCTTATTCAAACTTGCTCCAATCATTAAAACACCTCAAACAACACTAAAACCATCATTTCTCATCGAATTCAAGCCTAAGTTCTTCTAAAACTTCCGAAACACGCATTCGATCAGAAACCCAACCAAAACACCTCCGAATGACCTGAAATTTTGCACACATAACCAAAATCACCTAACAAAGCTACTGCCAGTCTCGGAATCTCATTCCGACCCCCGGATCAAAATCTCACCTTCCAATCGGAATTCGCCAAAATACTAACTTCGCCAATTCAAGCCTAATTCTACACCGAACCTCCAAAATCAATTCCGATCGCACTCCTAAGTCACAAATCATCCCCCGAAGCTAACCAAATCATCGGAATTCAAATCCTAGCCCTCTAACACAAAAGTCAACATCTGGTTGACTTTTCCAACTTAAGCCTTCTTAAAAGAGACTAAGTGTCTCATTTCTTATCAAAACCATTCCAAACCAACTCTACACATCAAATACTGATAATGAAACTTAAGGAAGCATAACATGGGGAAAACGGGGCGGTAACTCACGTGACGACGGATCGGGTCGTCACATCCTCTCCAACTTAAACAAACGCTCGTCCTCGAGCGTAGCCAGAGTTGTTCTAGAAGCCAACCAATAGCTGAATAACTTTACCGTGCATATAACCGGGGTGATCCCACGTCACCCTATCTCGCCTAGGTCCGATAACAGAACATAGCTAAAATTTTCACAATCCATCTAGTCCATATACCATAGAACCACTTCTCCTTTGGCAAATACTACATCAAATTTTTTCTGAGTCGAAGCTCGACATTACCCTTCCAACATACTGAAATCGGTTCCGTTCGTATTCATTAGTGATCCCAACGATCCTCAAATCCAACACACCACTCTGGTGATATGACACCTCAATACCGGCCTAAGCCACAACTTGCATAATACGCGTACCAATAAGAAATGGTCTGAACATACTCAAATCATGAAAGTGACTCAAACGAAAGAGCGGTACCTCTCATCATAACTGCCACAACACAAGGCTGAGACCCTGTCTCACACCATAGAATAGAACACACAAGTTTGACCCGCAAGGTCATGTTTCCACACGGCTTTGTTGCAACGCGCGATTCTATCTAAATACTACTTCCACCTGAAACACCTCTAGTCACTATGCTTGAAATCGACAACCATGCTCAGTTGATGTCTGGAGCCAAAGAGAATCATTACACATCCCATGCTCTGCATGACCTACATAGGTCTTGTTCAAATTCTTCCAATACCGACACGACGGATGAGATCTGATGAATTCATGACACTGTCGAACCAACCATTCATTGGGGCTATACTTCTGGTAAGAACTATCACCTCATTCTGAACCAAATAATGGTCTTAGCCCCCTTAATTTACTTCATCTGCTCAGATTGCACTGAGATCGAATCCAATAATCTCGTCTCACCCAGTACGAACTGCTCGGACAATAAGCCACCCCAGACATAACTAAAAGTCTCATATGATGCCACAAAGCGCCGATAGGCTACCGATACGAAAAGAAAAAAAAAGAACTCTAAAAGGAACTGTCTAACTCACGCACTACTATGTGCTCTCCTTAGAAAAATAAGAAGCAAGGCATAAAAAATAGCATATAGAAAACCATGCTCAATATCATACTGTTGCGGCGCGCAACCCGATCCAAATAACATACTCATGGCGGCGTGCCACCCGATCCACACATAACACTCACCTAAAGAGGTGTACTTCAAGCTAAATTGCTCATTAATATAAAATACCGAATTTCGGTCACAAGAATGCTAAGTGCACAATACCGTCCCTGAGGGGACATATAGCGCTATAAGCTACCAAAACTCAAGCTCGACTGAGGTGCGATGTACAATCTGAATCTTGAGAGCCATTTTGCTCATGAACATCATTTCTACGCAAATCCTCAACACATAAGCATTTTCTCAAACCTCTCAAAACCCACACGGCATAGTGTATCACTGCATAAAATATCTGACAACGGAATAACCCCCTGACTCCTCCTCCATAAGGAGCGCATCACTGAAATGAACCCGTTTGGCCTGACATAGAGCCCATATTCACATTTGAATCCATCCGTCGACCTCAAGCTGATCCTGCTCGCACTGAACTAGGTTAATTACCTTTCAAAGGCCCCTAACAACTCATCCTTCGCACGTAACACATAAGAACATCCATCATAGCCGAAGAAATCATCCGTAGTCCACAACTCAATAGACTGAGTGTCCTTCGGGCATATTTTTCTCAATTCAATGATATCATCGCAACCTTCATATTTGGTTCAAGTCTTCAATCAATCAAGTGACTAACTGCCATACTTACACAATCTTCCTGAGGGACACCCTCCCACAACCTACCATTACGAATAACTGGGTCGTGCCCCCAAACCACCGACTGCACAATTGCTGAAAAGCGATCAAGGATCATTAACCAGGAAGCAAAGCCCTTTCACAAAACACCGTTCTCAGGTGACGACGAAGACAATACCGATTTACCTTAACGTCGAGACTTCTTCCCGGCTCATCCGAGCTCGTGACATCCTTGTCTATACAGAGTTGTTACCTCTATCTTCACCTCAAATTCCATACCACTCATTGTACCCAACATGCCAACATACGATAGAACACGCCCTTCATCACAGCTTCGGAACCATTATTAGATTAACACTTCATCATGTAAAACTTTCCACTTAACTCACTTCAGGAGAACCACAGCAACACACAGGGGAATTCTCATAACCGTAGAATATGCAAATCTCTTAATAGTGGTCTAACCCACCATAACCCTTTCGGGATCCGCCTACACGTCACAGACCCATAATAATGGAGTACTCTCGAATAACATCGTTTACGGCGGACGACAGGCCTCACCTGAACCGCCGCAAATCACACGCGTAGCCTGATCATGCTGAAGGAATTGATCTCTACCACCAATATGCCAACAGATATTTGGCTAACCAATCCATCTTCTTTCGACTTACCCTGATTGCCCTAGAAATAATAGTAACTGCATTCAACATATAACACCATCCATCCGCACTCATCCCGAGTGACTTTTAATCACGAGACCATGCTGTCTCACATCCTACGAACCATTCCGTACCTTCCAACTGCTACATCGCAAATCAAAACATCCTAGAACATTCTACGAATTCCGAACCATTACTTGCACCTTCCTGATAGTGCTACATAGGAGCCCATAATTGACATAGATAAATTACACCTCTTGACCTCTCCCAATGGAGACTCAGTTCTAATCACATATACAAATTCAAGATACCCAATTGTCACATGTAGAATCTCGACCACATTAGTACCATTCTCGAGAGTCATTTACTCTATTTAACTGCATTTAGCCTGGTCAAATGAACAGAACCCCCCGTGCTTCGTTAGCACTCCAACACCGCAATATATGACCTCGTCACATTACAAGCACGCATCTCCCTACTCTATACACCGAGCGCCCTTTACTAGCAGCAACTTAACAAATTCTGTGATTCTCACACACATACGAGGTACCGTATAACCTTTGAAAATAAAAATAAATTCCTTCACAGCCATCCTCGACCCCAATCTCCGCAAGCCACAACTAACTCACCCACGCGCCTCAAACTGGAACGAACATAGCACCTAGCCGTGCAATAAACTTAATCAATAGCAAACTCCCCAACTTGGCTCGAAGCCATAGATCAAAACACACTCAACAAATCCTACGCATGTACTCTATTGCCGTCATGATATCATAGTGAGATTAACTCAAATCCTCTATAGGCTTGTGAAATCATAGATCAGTTAGGATTTAACTCTTCTGCAATTCTCACCTTCACCTTCGCGACAGATACGGCCACTCCCTAAGCGACCAATTTAGATTTCAACACCTTTTCTTCACTTGTAAATGAGATATCCTAACATACACATAAGGATCACACCACTTTAGAACACTACGCAGATAACCCACCTGTTTTCGCCTTAATATAACATTTCTGTATGTCTTCCACCATTATACACATTACACAGGTACTTCGTCTTCCTGAGTCTGAACTCATACCGTAACATGCAACTTACTTCACTCCCAACTAGGATCTTGAAAGATTCTTCACACGCCCATAACTCGGAGCTATACCTCGAATCACGATGGAAATGCAAACACCTAATAGTTCTTCTATCATCCAGCAGGCCTTCCTCGCCACTTCCAAGTCATATAGATACCTCTCGCAGTGCTAACGTACTCATCACATAGCTACCCAACTATCATTCCCGCTAATGGGGACAATACCGAACGTATAAGTTCAAAAACACAGCTCACATAATCAGCATCTTGGTGCTCAAGCCATAAGCAAAATCCGGCCTCAAGTCCACCCAACTGGCCCGACATCAACTCACAAAGATCACGTCTCACCCCTCGATCAGGCATCACAAGCTTATTAGGCACATCTGTTACTGAGCGCTCACGTGCGCGTACGAACACGTCGAATGAATTTCAAGAGTTTTCTTTCAAGATGAATCAAGAACGCACGATAAGAATTCAAGAATGTGAAGTTTTCCTAAAGGTTCTGCAGCCTCTCGAGGATAAGTGCAGACGTCTCCATACCGATCCACGAGACTCTACTAACCCGCCTCATGACTCGCGAGACCAAGTAACCTAGGCTCTGATCCACCTTGTCACGATCCGACCCCGGTCGTGATGGCGCCCAACACACTGCTAGGCAAGCCCGACCATTTACACAACCTTAGCCAACTAATCTAGATAGATAAATAAATATTCACTAAAAATACCGACTTAAGTGCAAAATCTCTGAAATACTCTCTAATATTCGAAAACCCCAAAATAAAATACTAGTCAGCCCACAGAATCTGGTGTCACGAACATGAGCCTCTAATACAGAATATTCACCTAATCACAAATCTATCTAGGAAAGAAAAGTGAATAAAAGGATAAAGATAGATGGGAGAGATCAAGGTTGCAAACGCCATGCAGCTACCTCGATACTCCCAGATCCTGCTGCTCAGCTAACAAATCCTCACTCACCCTGTGGTGTACCTGGATCTGCACACAAGGTGCAAGGAGTATTGTGAGTACTTCCAACCCAGAAAGTAATAAACATAAATAAGGGTTGAGAGTAAGAAATCCTGGACAGGCACAAAGTAAGCTATAATTATAGCAGCTCAATCTAAATCATATCAACTCAATAAAACTAATGAATACATTTATAGAAATATCACAACACATAAATAAGTAAATGGCAATCAAGTATGTAATGCAACACATAAACCGGTACCTCCAGTACCCGCTGCGCCGTCAGCCCGCCTCCATTTATTTAACGTCGACGACGTTCACTGGGGGTGTGCAGACTCCGGGAGGGGCCCCTTACGGCCCAAGCGCAATAATAAGCCATCTCGTGGCATCAAACAGGCCCTTGGCCTCATATCAATATCATTATCATACCACTGCGGCGTGCAGCCCGATCCAATAATCAGTCCAAAATCACATAAGCCTTTCGGCATAATAGTATAAAAATATTCAGCCCAAACTTTATTTAAAAATATTAATTTAGTTTCTACTTTAAGAAAAATGGCTGAGTTTACAAAACAGTGTCAAACACCAGGACTGAGTTCAATATCTATAAATATGGTAAGAAACCAGTAAAATAATCCCTGAAGGATTCAAGTAGTTGGCACGAAGCCCAATTATGACAATTAATCCATTTTTATAAGGATATTACAAATCTACAATCAAATAGGTATCAATTTTATTAAACGAGACGGACCAAGTCACAATCCCCGACGGTGCTCTAACCCATGCCCGTTATCCGACGTGCAAGTCACCTCACATAGCACTACGTTGTGCAAATTCGGGGTTTCAAACCCTCAACACAGCATTTACATTTATTACTAACCTCAAGCCGGCCAAAGTCCTAGCTTGCTATGCCCTTGCCTTTCAAATTCACCTCTTCGCGCATCAAATCTGACCAAAACCACAACGAATACGTCACAATATGCTAAGGGAATATAACCCAATCGAAAAGATTCGAAAAACATCGAAAATCACGAAGTTGGCAAAATCCGAGCCCCGGGCCCACTTCTCGAAAAATTATAAATTTTACATCACCGGATTCCTTATCTCGCCACGAGTCTATACATATAAAGAACACCAAAATCGGAATCCAATGGCCCCTAAAATTTCCATTTTTGTTCTCTTAGGTTTCAAGCCCTAAACCACCATTTTTGACCTTAAATCCTTGAGTTTTCAGTCTAATTTCGTGTGTTTGCACCATAAAATCGTGTTTTTGGTTTAGAAATTCTTACCTCAATGAAGTCCCTTGATTCCTCTCCTCCAACTCGCCCAAATACTCCAAGTCCGAAGAAAATATGAAACCCTTTCAAAAATTCACGAAGGGAAATAAAAACTATTCTGACCAGTTATTTCTGCATATGCGGCTCCATGGCCGCATCTGCGGCTCCCGCTTTTGCGGTCAATGCACCGCTTCTGCGGACTTATCCGCTTCTGCGATTTAACATCCGCTCCTGTGCCTCCCGCTTCTGCGGACAGATTAACGCATCTGCGGATCCCCATAAGAGCTCAAATACCGCATCTGCGGTCCTCCTGTCGCATCTGCGACTCCGCAGATGCGGTCACCAATTCCGCACCTGCGGTCCCTTCCGCTTCTGCGTCTCTCCTCTCGCTTCTGCGGTACCGCTTCTGCGGTCCCAATTCCGCAGAAGCGAAAATACCAGAAGCAGCACAGGTTCTGCAATCTCTAAAGTTCAAAACTTCCCGTTAGCCATCCGAAATCACCCCGAGGCCCCCGGCACCTCAACCAAAAATACAAGCATGATCCAATACCTTATTCAAACTTGCTCCAATCATTAAAACACCTCAAACAACACTAAAACCATCATTTCTCATTGAATTCAAGCCTAAGTTCTTCTAAAACTTCCGAAACACGCATTCGATCAGAAACCCAACCAAAACACCTCCGAATGATCTGAAATTTTGCACACGTAACCAAAATCGCCTAACGAAGCTACTGCCACTCTCGGAATCTCATCCCGACCCCCGGATCAAAATCTCACCTACCAATCGAAATTCGCCAAAATACTAACTTCGCCAATTCAAGCCTAATTCTACACCGAACCTCCAAAATCAATTCCGATCGCACTCCTAAGTCACAAATCATCCCCCGAAGCTAACCAAATCATCGGAATTCAAATCCGAGCCCTCTAACACAAAAGTCAACATCCGGTTGACTTTTCCAACTTAAGCCTTCTTAAAAGAGACTAAGTGTCTCATTTCTTATCAAAACCATTCCAAACCAACTCTACACATCAAATACTGATAATGAAACTTAAGGAAGCATAACATGGTGAAAACGGGGCGGTAACTCACGTGACGACGGATCGGGTCGTCACAAGGGCCCCACCATACCAGTTAATACATGTCCAAATCATATTGATCAAATAGGCAACTCCGGAGAAAGTGGAGTGCACCAACACCTTTCGCTGAGCTGAGCCTACTAGGAGGACTATAAACCTGTGTTTCAGGACCTGCGGGCATGAAACGCAGCGTCCCCAGAAAAGGGACGTCAGTTCAAATAATGTACCGAGTATGTAAGGAATGAAAAGTAGTATATAAAAGACATGAAATAAATGTGGAGTAAGTACTCAACCTGTAAGTCTGAGTAGCTCTCTGAATCATAAAACATTTATAATGTCATGTATGTGCATATAAATGTCATATCATGCATAAGTATATGCGTACATAACATCATCAAGCCTCTGAGGGAATCCCATCATATCATCTCGGCCTCTGTGGGCAAAATCATCAACGTATACCGACTGATCAGGTGGTGGTGCGTATATAACGCCATAATCTTTTCACCCCGTATACATATACTATACGCGTATATAACGCCATCTGGTCATGTGTCAATATAATGTATAAATGAATGCAATACATAATGATTAAGTCAATAAGATCTCTCAAAATATCATTAGACCCATGAACAGACGATATGATAGTAGGACATATGGAAAATCAAGAACATAAGCAACCCTAGTACTTCTAAGAATAGAATCATTTGTGAAGCTTACGTGCTTGCTCGTTTCATTGTATCATATGGATCATGCCAAAAGGAAATAATGAATGGCCTTAACATACTTGTATGATATCTTCCTTATTACTCAACCAAGCTCGACACAACGTCTTGTATCTACAACAAGTGAAATGATATTGACGTTAACATATAATGTCGTACCATCATATTTGGCTAGTCGTATGGCTTAAGGAAAATCGGGCAGCAACACCCCTATTTCTAATACATCTCAAAGACCACTAAGGGTCATCAGCATCCCAACAACAACAACTATAACCAACAATAGCAACAACAACAATACAATCCAATATGAGTTTCTCCGATTATCTTAACAATCATATTGAGCGACAAGCTCGTTTTAACTCATAACAAGATATGAATTGAATCTAACTCTTACTCCATAAATTAGTTTACAACCTTCAGAATATCATACTTATATGTACCATATTATTTCTAGTTTAAAATATCCACAAAATGCCTTCCAAAACAGCCACATACGTATAACACCTTAATTTTTATCGTCAATCACTTTTTTTTATCTTTTCTTCTTCAATCAACTTAATGAACAACTAAAAAAGCTAACAACTTCAGCCACAACATTATCAAATTATTTCTCACAATTTCCAGCCACCACAAACCATATATTTAGCCACAAAACAGTCCAACCGAAAAAACAAGCATATCTCATGTTCTTTCAAGTTCTATCTTATGGGTTTTCACTCGAACAACACAACCAACACAAGATTAACCTTAGGCACAATCAAGAAGAGGTTATACATACCTTGTACAGCAGCTACAACTCGAAACCCTATCTCAACTTAGCTCACAATAGCCCTCAATCACACCACAACATCATAGAAGCATTCTCTTGTAATCTTTAACACCTTTGATGATTGTTTGTGTTGATTTCTCTTGAGTTTGGTTCTTGGGTTCTTGGACCAGTTCTTGGAGAGATTGAGAGTGTTTTGGTGTAATATATCTCTGGATATTGACAAAATGTAATGGGTAAAGATAACTTATAAGCCCACCGCCTCAATTCTCCAAGCAGGTGGGTAAGCTGCCTGCTTGGCAGCTTGATCAGTGCAACTTCGGACACTTGTATCTCTCTACTCCGATATCGTATTGACAAATGGTTTTCAGATTTAGAAACTAGACACATAGAGCTTTAATTTCATCT
This sequence comes from Nicotiana attenuata, assembly GCF_001879085.1. Lineage (NCBI taxonomy): Eukaryota > Viridiplantae > Streptophyta > Magnoliopsida > Solanales > Solanaceae > Nicotiana > Nicotiana attenuata. Next base: position 56,213,315 of record NC_031993.1, read on the forward strand.
GAATATCTCCATATAAATCTCAATATATTGAAAGAAAACTGCGTCGCAACTTGTCCTATAAACCTGCCAGTATCTCCGAAGTGCGACAACGTGACTTGGTGACCCTAAAAATCTATATTTATCTACCCCTATGTCGTCTGAGTAAATGGTTTGGACTATTGGAAACCAGGTGCCAAGAACTTCATTTTGGTATGAGATATGTCCCAAAATGACATCATAAAACTTACGAATTTAATTTCTCAAAATGACTCGTTACAAGGCAAATCCTTAGTCGGTTTTTTTCTGCAACTTTCCAAACTTTATATTTCATATCCAAACATCATATATAGTCATATCATGACTTTAAACTCTCATATTCATCTTAACTTACTTAAGACTTCAACAAACCTTTCTTATCCTTGTAGAAAGATTTCGTCCTTTTTGAGTTTACATTAGATAATCCTATAATGACAGTGATGTCTGAAGTACGGGATTTAACAACATTAAATCACTTTATATACTTGCAATGAAGATCTCATTTCCGAGCTTACATCAATTGAATTATGACATACTTTCACGTACAAAAATATGGGGTGTAACACTGGGTTCCTATAATGATTATTCCAGTTATCTACAGACCCAGTACGAGCAGCTGTGCCAGTAGAGGGGTTGTATGAGTGTGGCGATGGCAGACATATCATGAGAGATTGTCCCAGACTCGGGAGAGGTGGATTTTGTCAAAGCACTCAGGCTACGGGCTCCATTCCAGTTGCTACTCCACCTGCACAGCTAGCTAGGGGTGGAGGACAGGTGGGTAGAGGGCGCCCTAGAGGGGGAGGCCCGGCCCGTTGATATGCTTTCCATGGTAGGGCTGAGGCTGCTGCATCAAATGGTGTCACTACAGGTATGATTTCAATTTTTTGTAGAGGAGCATCATTCTTATTTTGATTCGGTTTTGCTTATCCGGGTGAGTCCTCCTATCTTTCTTCACATATGGGTAATTTTAATGATTCTTCTACTCTGCTTATGTGTTTACCCCTATTGGGAGATTCTATAATGGTAGCTCGTGCCTATTATTTTGTTTTGTTCACTATTATGAGCTATAAGACTATAAGGGACTTTCTGTTACTCATTGCGGTAGTTTTGATGTGATTTCTAGATGGTTTGGTTACGACTTGTGATTAGATGCTCTACCAGTATGGGAAGTTCGCTACGTGTTGTTATTTTGTTTCGCGAAATTGAGTTAGTGGAAAGTTTTGCTTGGTATAATGTGTATTCTACTTGTAATTCAGAGCTGAGGATGGGATCCTTGCATTTTCGTGTGATTTGATATGTTTGAACCGGGCTGCATGCCGCGGTGGAGTTATATTAAGATGAAATCCTCGTGATTAGTTCGTATATTTTGATTCTCCCTTGTGGAATTGATTCGTAGTATGGTGCTGATAGGGAGTTGTGCCTGTCGGGCTTGTTTTATAGTTCTCTCATATGTTCCTCTTTCAATATTCGATCATATTCATGTTGTGCTTATTGGGTTTAAACTTGTGAGGTGTGTGCCTAGGTGGCATTAGGTGTGACTTGTTGATTTGGGTGAATAGTTATGAGACCTTCATGTTTCTTGCATCGTTTCCAGTGTTGTAAAGGTTTGGACAAGGGTTCTAGCTGTTATGAGATTAGATACCGGTGTTGGATTTGGTTATGGACACTTATCGTGGTCAGAGTTATTGTTATGTGCATATGTGTGATGTGTTACGTCGTGTGGTTATACCTTGTGGGTGTATGTATGAGCCGTTCCAGCTGGTTGAGGATGATACAGTGTGTTTTTGTGGGAATCAGGTCTTGGGGAAAGGATCAAATGGTGAAAAATATGGTTCTAAGGCTTATCGGTATGGGTGGAAGGAAAAAATTTTAGTTCACGTGGTGTTATCGGGCTTATATGGATTGGGGTGACGTGGAATCACCCGTGAGTATGTATATGATGAGTACATTTAGTGCTTTGATGACTTCGGAATGGTTCTTGGCACGTTCGAGGATGAACGTTTGTTTAAGAGGGGGAGAATGTAATGACTCAACTGGTTATTTTGAGAATTAGCATTCTGTACGGTGGCTTAAGATCTCAAGCAGCTTCGTATCATGTATTATGACTTTCGTGTGTGGTCGAGTTCGGTTTTCGGATGATTCGGCGTTGATTTGGAAGAACAAGTCTTGTTTTAGAATCTTAAGTGACAAAAGTTGATCGGAGTTTGACTTTTGTGTAGATGACTCCGGAATGGGCTTTAGATGATTGCAATAGCTCTATATGGTGATTTTGGACTTAGGGGTATGTCCAAATTGGATTTGGAGGTCCGTAGGTTGATTTGATACATTTTGGCGACAGTTGGAAAGTTGAAGGTTTAGAAGGTTGAGAGGTTTGACTGAGAGTTGACTTTGTTGATATCGGGTTTGGATTTCTATTTCGAGAGTTGGTATAGCTCTGTTGTGTCATGTGGTACTTGCATGCTAAATTTGACATCATTCCCGGTAGATTTGATATGATTTGATTCGAGTTGTAGAAGTTGAAAATTCATAAGTTCATTATGTTCGATTTGAGGTGCAATTCGTAGTTTTGATCAAAATTGTGTTTAAAGGGAGTGTTTTTCCTTGTTGAGTTACTTTCCCGTTCATTTTGTTGTTATTGAGATTCTATGCACATTTCGTTTGAGCCCTATGCTATTTGTTGTGAAAATATTAATAATGTTGGATCTTGGGAAAGGTTGTGGCTTATGGGGACTTGTGGTACGAGTTGATATGACGTGTTATTGTGATGTTAGCTCATGTGAATTGTTTTGTGGTTTAGTTATTGTTATGCGGAGTATAAGGGTGGCATTTTATCGTTGTTGTTATGTGGGGCATAAGGGGGCATCCCACTGTTGTTGAATGTACGGACTGATAGGGTGGCTATCGTATTATTCCCTGGGCGAAGCGATAAGGGTGGCTATTATACGGAGTGATACAGGTGGTTATCAAAGTGATATAGGTGGCTAATGATATTGTCAGGCCGGAGTGATACGGGTGACTATCGGAGAGATAAGGGTGGCAATGTCAGGAATGATGTGTGATGGCTTGGGGACATTTTGTTGGTGATATTCGTGTGATGGTATGTTTTTCCTTGTGTATGTCATAAACCTTACATGACTTGTTGCGTTGCTTCGCTGGGCTACTTGATGTCTTTGATATTACTTTTTGACTTGGGTTGCAGTAGTACACTCGCACTAGCATACATCGTAGCATGCCACTAATACTAGCTCAGGAGTATGAGACTTGACATTTATTGATCATGCCCATGTGTTCATGTATTATCTATTTTTATATTGATATTGAGCATGTGACCACACCAGGCGGATTGTGATATTGAGCCTGTGACCACGCCGGTCGCATTTTGATTGTTAGCCCGTGATCACGCCTGGCGGATTGTGAATGAGAGCCTGTGATCATGCCGGGCAGATTGAGATATTGACACGTGAGTTGTCCGTGGGGTTGTAATTTGAGATGTGGGCAGAAGTTGCCGTGAGCATTGGTGGGTTGAGACCCGGACTTGTGACTATGAGATGAGGGAACTCGGGTAATTTCGTTGCGAACCTTGTGTTAGAATGGCTTGATTAATTGGTTGTCATTTGTGTTCCTTATTTGGTTTCAAATATACTTCATGGTGTTCTTATTGCTTTACTGTTTATATCGCATGTTGATTCTTGTTGCCATTTACTTATTTGAGATTGTTTGACTTCATGGCATGCCGGTATTCGTTATCTCTGATCGGGCACGCAGTTTACATCTCAATTTTGGAGAGCTGTACAGTATGAGTTAAGCACATAAGTTAAGTGGGCACAAGGTGCCGTGAGCATATGATGGTGGGTTGAGACCCATGACTTGTGACTATGAGATGCGGGATCTCGGGTAATTTCGTTGCGAACCTTGTGTTAGAAACGCTTGATTAATTGGTTGTCATTTGTGTTCCTTATTTGGTTTCAACGGAACTTCCATGGTGTTCTTATTGCTTTACTGTTTATATCACATCTTGATTCTTGTTTCCATTTACTGATTCTTGCTTTCGTTTATTAGCTTTATACTTATATACTGCACAAGTTATTTTGTCTAGTGGGTGTCTTGACTTGTACCTCGTCACTACTCCACTGAGGTTAGTCTTGATACTTACTGGGTACCGATCGTGGTGTACTCATACTACACTTCTGCATATTTTTGTGCGGAGTCAGGTATTGGAGATATCAGACTCGGGCAAAATTAGCTTATTGGTCGCGAGGATTCAAGGTAGAGCTGCTTGGTCGTCGCAGTCCCTTGGAGTTCTTTCCTTTCATTGTACTGTTAGCTTGTTATTTGAACAGTATTGCATTTCGATCTTGGAGATCTTTCAATGTACTTAGCTAGACTTTTGTGATTCTGTATTACCAGTCGTGGGAGGTTGTTATGATTATTGCCGTGTAGACTCATTTCGCTCTTGTTTCGGTATTCATATTAAAATCTGGTTTAAATTTCATTGTTAAAAATTGGCTTAATTATTATAGTAATCGGCTTACCTAGTCTTAGAGACTAGGTACCATCACGACATCTTACAGAGGGAATTTGGGGTCGTGACATCAAACAACCTATATAAAATTTATAAATTAAAGTGAGATATGAAATCAGTCAAATCCAAAATATGAAGCACAAAATTATATAAAAAATTAATCGAAGCTTGTAAAATGTCAGATATGAAATCATCCAATCCAAATCCAAAGTACGACACAAAAAATTATATAAAATTTAACAAAAGTTTGTAAGATAAAAAGCATATAAATTCAATTACCTTATACTTTAAACCAAACCATTGTTGAAAGAAAACTTCCATATGATTGGACACATTAATCTTGTAATAGACGCCTACAAATATTGCATACAAATTAAAGACGGGGTATGATATAAATTAAAGGACAACCCGGTGCATTAAACTCCAGTTTTATGCGGGGTATAATACAAATTGCTTAGATATTATGTTCAAAGTTCTAATCAAATGCGTGAATGCAAAACTCAACTACTAATAAATTTTTTATAAATACGTGAATATAAAATTCAATTATTAATATAAATATATGCACGCCATTGATACAAAAACCTTCTGCTCAAAGAAAGAGAGCCTAAAACCGTTATATTCTGTAGAAAATTAGTTTTGTCATAACTTTCCTTGTGTGTGAGCTTTTCCTACGAAACTTTCCTTGTTTGTTTGAATTAGGCCAAATTTTATTAACTAAAGAAAACTCTTAAACTTAAAAGGAAATTAAAGATAAATGGAATCTAACGGAAAGCTCTCCTAATGTGTAATGGAGTTCAGCGAAAATATTTCCTAGTATGTACGAACGAATTTGTTTCCTAAATTGTTGGAAATAATTAATTAGGGGAATAATTTATGAATATATTTAAATGACTATTCCTAAATAGTGTAGAAGTAATTAAACTACTAATTTTATATATTAAAAAAATAACTAAATGACTATTTTGTTCAGCGTGAACTTTAATTTAAAAGGTAAAAAAGTCGAACGACATTTCGCTAAAGACCTTCATACTTTTAATATTGTGCTAGTTTGTATGTACGTGTGTTGCACGTAAATTTTAAGTTCATTATTTATATGAAAAAATATAATATTTATAATTATTAAAATCCCATTTTCAAGAAAAATGATCATATCATAAAGTAATGGCGTGGAAATGCAACTATTATTTAAATGTTAAAATTAGTGCTACTTATATTAACATAACACTTGAATTTAAAATAATTTGATATCGTCTGAACTACAAAGATGATAAATTTAGTTAAGCTACATAATATTTGTATCGTATCTTACCTAATGCTTGATATTTTTAGTGTATGTTTTCTTCTATCACTTTGGCCGATCTGTCATCACTCATCAACAGAACTTTTGTTATTGTCATATTGATAATCTCTCTTGAAAGCCTAGCATATAATTATTCGTGTGAAAAAATATGTTATGTTACTGTTTCGGCATGTGCTGCTTCCTTTATGTCATTGCAAAACAAAAGTGTACTGGAAAGAATATCCTTCAATTTTTTGGAGGCAAAAGTTTGTTTGGAAATATGGTATTATTGTCAAAATCTCTTATCTACCATCCATGAGAGATCTAATTTTTTAGTAATATGGTAAATGCATTTTTCTTCAAAATCAATCGTCTCTTAAAGACTTTGCTTTTGCCCAGTTTGAAATAGATATCTTTTTGAGCAGCATCAACATAATAGCATTGGGCTCTTATTATCTTATTGTAACGACCCGATCGGTCGTTTTGCCTTTTAGAACTCCGTTCCCCTAAATAAAGCTTCCCGTACTTGCTTTAACTAATTTATGACTTGCGGGGGCGATTGGTTCGGGGATTGGAATGGTTTTGAGTAAAAATATGTCCATTTGCTTCTTTAGGATTTCTTAAAAAGATCAAGTTTGACTTCGGTCAACATTTTGGGAAAACGGGCCCGGATTCGTGATTTGATAATTCCTGAGGGTTCGTGGAAATATATGGGACCTGGGCGTGTGTCCGGAATCGAATTCCGAGGTCCCTAGCCCGAGTAATGAATTTTTATTTAAAATTGTTTAATTGAAGCTTTAAGGAATTAAAGAAAACTAAGTAATCATTGATTCCCTAGGAATCAGGCTCGAATTTTGGTTCCGAAGCTTGGTACAGGTCCGTAATGTCGTTTAAGACTTGCTCGTAAAATTTGGTGTCAATCCGAGTAGTTTAAGGGCATTTTGACCCGTTAGACGAGAGTTAAGAACTTGGTGATTCAATAGTTTGATTCATTTGGTATTAGGGGGTGATTCCAAGATTTGGCATTGTTTTGGGAGTTCCAAGGGTTCGAGTAGGTCCGTCTCGTGATTTCAGACTTGCCGGTATGTTCGAGCGGGGCTCGGGAGCCCCGAGCGTCAAACGATCGAGGCTCGAGTCAAGTTAAAAACTTAAGAAGAGGCTGAACTGCTGCTTCTGTCATAACCGCATCTGCGGTTCTAGGGCCACAGAAGCGGGACAGCAAGTGCGGTCAGGCCTTCGCAAAAACGGCCAAGGGCAGGCCCAGGGAAAACCGCAGAAGCGGTCATGAAACCGCACAAGCGGTTCCGCTTTAGCGGAAGTTCGACCGCAGAAGCGGTCCAGCCAAATTGGGCCAGAACCGCAGAAGCGGACCAAAACCGCAGAAGCGGTTTCTGCCAAAGCGCCCTTCAGACCGCAAAAGCGGTCCAGTCGCCTAAAGCCCAGAGCCGCAGATGCGGCCTCCTTTCCGCAGGAGCGGGACCGCAGATGCGGTCCCCAAACCGCAGAAGCGGAAACTGCTGGGCAGTGAGCTCTTTTAATTCGAACTCAAAGCCATTTATTCCATACACACTCCACACTTAGGCGATTTGGGGGCTTCCAAAGAGAGGGTTTCAACATAGCACTTCAAGGTAAGTTACTCCCATTCATTATTAGTTTAAATACATGTATATTAGATAGATTAAACACTAAAAATTAGATAAAATCAAAGGGTTAGAGCTAGACCTAGGGTTTTAATAACATTAAGATATAAGCATGAAATTTGTTATGAAATGGACTAGAATTTATATATTATTGATCCTTAGGTTGTAGAGAACAATTTCCTTCGAAAAATATCGGAATCCGGGCACGCGGGCCCGGGGTCAGAATTTAGGAAACTTGTGAAAAAGGTTGGGAAATTACTTAAATAGTTAGAATTCGACCTTTTAAGCCTTTATTGACTAGTTCTTACCTATTTTAACTAGTTTTTGATCGTTCGGCTTCGAATTAAGAGCTTGGGGTTTGTTCTCGACATTGGGAGCGCACTTTGGAGCGAGGTGAGTCTCCTTTCTAACCTTGTAAGAGGGAATTGTCCCCATAGGTGTAATAACTGAAAATTGTTGCTAAATGCGGGGGCTACGTACGTACTAGGTGATGAGAGTCCATGCGTAGCTACTATGATATTAATTGTATGGGTAGTTTAGGACCCACATCATGCTTAATTTGGAAGTATCTCTTATTTAAATTGCCACTATGATTATTCATGATATGCTACAGACTTAAAGGAAATATGAAGTGAACGTATGACTTGTTAAGCCTTGGAAAGAACTTCCTGGTATGTGTATGAACATTCGTGTGCATTCTTGATGTTTTCTTGATATTTATGGATCGGGCCGATCGTCTCGGTGAGAATAGATGCATCTATGGTTCGTACCGTTCGACCCTCGGCAGTGCACATTTTTAATTCTGTTGGAGCGGGCCGTCGACCTCGGTGTGATTGCATATGATATGTATATATATGCTGATACTTGAACATGATATGCCTTCTTGCTTAGAAATTGAAAATGAAAAATGGAAACTGAAGTAAGGACAAGAATATGATTATTGCTCTTTGTTATAACTTGTTGAATATAGGTGACTTTCATGCTTAGAATAGCACAATTATATTATATTATCTTGACCCTAGTGAGTATCAAGACGACCTCTCGTCTCTACTTCTACGAGATTAGGCAGGATACTCACTGGGTACATATTGTTTATATACTCATGCTACGCTTCTGTACTTAAATGTACAGGGTCTGAGGCAGGTGGATCCGGTTATTTCTCTGGTGCACATTCGTGAGCAGACTTGGGACTTCTACGGTGAGCTGCTTTCCTTTTATGTCGATCCGCAGCCGAAGAAGTCTTCCTTTTGTATTGTTATTTTCTGTCTATTCTGATCCAGACAGTAGGGCAGTGTGGTCTTCTTTTGGGTTGAATATTCTACTAGTCGTCCGTAGCTTGTGACACCAGGTTCTGGCACACACTTTAATAGACGATTATTTTGGGGTTGTGTAACTATTTTATTATAGTATTTATCTCTCCTGGTTTTAACTTCCAAGTTGAGAGTTTATTCCACTTATTCTAATTAATAACAATATAATTATTTAAGTAATATTCCCGCAATGGCTTGCCTGACAAGGGTGTCAGGCGCCCTCATGACCTATTGTGAAAATGGGTCGTGACAACATGGTATCAGAGCACTAGGTTCACGTAGTTCTCACGAGTTATGGGCAAACCTGATAGAGTCTTGTTGATCGATATGGAGACGTCTGTATTTATCTTCGAGAGGCTATAGAGTATTAGGAAAGACTACTCTTTATTCGTTTCCTGTCGTGCAGTGCTTAGAGTACTAATTTCCCTCTTCTATTCTCTCACAGATAGTGAGAACTCGTACCGCCGACGTTCCGGACCCGGGAGGAGCTGCTCCCCCCGTTACGAGAGGCCGAGGTAGAGGCCGGGGGAGGGCACCGGCCCGTGGTAGGGGACGAGGGCGTCCCAGAGCCGTTCCAGTTGCACCACCGGCAGATCCTGTGGAGGACCCTATTATTGAGGAGTAGGGCGAGGTGCCCGCGGCTGAGCCTACCCCGGCGGATTTTATGACAGCACCGGGATTTCAGGAGGTCATGGGTCGCATGCTATGGTTCATGGACACTATGACTCAGGCTGGTTTATTCCCAGCAGACCCAGCCACTTCACAGGCAGGAGGGGGAGCCCAAACCCCTATTGCTCAGGCTCCAGGCCATGCAGGCTTAGTATATCAGACTCCGGGTGCACTACCCGCAGATGGGGCTCAGCCAGTTGCTGCAGTGGCACCCCAGCCTAGGCCAGCTGTGGATGGTGACCCACAGAAGCTATTAGACAGATGGACCAGGCTTTATCCCCCAGTCTTCGGGGGTGAGCGTCATGAGGATGCTCAGGACTTCATAGATAGGTGCAGGGACAGGCTGCACAACATGAGGATATTGGAGTCGCATGGAGTTGACTTCACTACTTTTCAGCTTGAGGGCAGAGCACGTAGATGGTGGCAGTCCTATGTACTTGGCAGGCCAGCAGGTTCTCCTCCCCTCACTTGGGGTCAGTTCACTCAGTTATTCTTGGATCGATACATTCCGCCCTCAGATAGGGAAGAGCTATGGTATCACTTTGAGCACCTAGAGCAGGGTCAAATGTCAGTGACCGACTACGAGGTGAGGTTCTCTGAGTTGTCTCACCATGCACTTATGATACTTCCCACAGAGGCAGAGAGAGTGCGGAGGTTTGTTGCGGGATTACATCCCACCATCCGGTCTGGTATGGATCGAAAGGTAGAGATGGGTACAGGGTAACAGCTAGTGGTTGAGATTGCACGCAGGATTGAGGGTTATCGTCTGAGGGGTAGAGAGCAGATGCAGCAGGATAAGAGGGCCAGATTCTCCGGAAAGTTTAGAGGCGCCCCAGCTAGGGGAAGAGGTAAGTTCGGTAGGGGTCATTCCAGTAGGCCCCCAGTTTCAGCACCACCACCTGCTCAGGGTGCTCCCGCACGTTCCTATTTTAGCGTCATGCCGGAGAGTTCTTATCGCCCTCCAGCTATTCAGGGCACCTCCAGTGGGTATTCAGGTCCTCCAGATTCTTCCGGTCCTCATTTCAGTGCTATGACGGAGGGTTCATACCGTCCACCGGCTATTCAGGCTCGTTCCAGTGGATTTTCAGGTCACTAGGGTCAACCCTCCGGGCAGCAGGTCGCCGCACCGCGGAGTTGCTTTGAGTGCAGGGATCCTGGTCACATGAGGAGGCATTGCCCCAGACTTCGGGGCAAGGCAGTGCAGCAGGGTCAGCAGCCCACGACTCCAGCATCAGCTGCCCAGCTACCTAGAGGTGGAGGGCAGACGGATAGAGGCCGTCCTAGAGGTGGAGGCCAGACAGAGAGAGGTCAGCCAGCTACTACTCAGTCAGGTGGAGGTCAGATAGCCGGCGCTCCAGCCACGTTCTATGCTCTTCCAGCCAGGCCGGATGCATTGGCCTCAGATGCCGTCATCACAGGTATTATTCCTGTTGGTGGTAGGGATGCTTCGGTATTATTTGATCTAGGGTCTACTTATTCATATGTATCATCTCTGTTCGCTCGCTTCCTGGTTATTTCTCCTGAGCCCTTGGGTGTCCCTGTTCATGTGTCCACTCCTGTGGGTGATTTTGTGGTTGTGGATCGGATCTACCGATCCTGTGTGGTCACTATCTGTGGTCTCGAGACTAGAGCTGATCTTTTGTTGCTCGATATGATTGATTTTGAGGTCATCCTAGGCATGGATTCGTTATCTCCATATCACGCCGTCCTTGATTGCCATGCCAAGATTGTTGCACTAGCGATGCCAGGATCACCGAGATTGGAGTGGAAGGGTTCCACGGTTGATATGCCTAGCAGGGTTATTTCTTTCCTGAAGGCTCGACACATGGTCGAGAAGGGGTGTTTGGCCTATCTAGCTTATGTTTGAGACGTCACTGCAAAGTCTCCGACGATTGATTCAGTGCCAGTAGTCCGAGAGTTCACCGATGTTTTTCCTTCTGATCTGCCTGGCATGCCTCCGGATCGCGATATTGATTTCTGTATTGATTTGGCTCCAGGTACTCAACCTATATCTATCCCTCCATATGGCTCCTAAGGAGTTGAAGGAGCAGTTAGAGGAGTTGTTAGCAAAAGGGTTTGTCAGTCCCAGTGTATCACCTTGGGGCGCACCAGTGCTATTTGTGAAGAAGAAGGATGGGACCATGCGGATGTGCATTGATTACCGCCAGTTGAACAAGGTCACCATCAAGAACAAGTACCCGTTGCCTCGTATTGATGATTTGTTTGACCAGCTACAGGGTGCTAGGGTGTTCTCTAAGATTGACCTGAGGTCAGGGTATCATCAGCTGAACATTCGGGACTCGGATGTTCTGAAGACTGCATTCAGGACTAGATATGGCCACTATGACTTTCTGGTGATGTCCTTCGGCTTGACTAATGCCCCGGCAGCATTTATGGATCTGATGAACCGAGTATTCAGGCCTTATATTGATTCCTTTGTTATCGTCTTCATTGACGACATCTTNTTTTGATAAAATTTGTATGTTCATAGGAAGAAGAAAAAAAACATATGTATAAATAGAAATTCGAAGACATGACTTAGGAAAAAAAATGTGGATTGCCAAAAATTGTATCTTTTTTTTACATGTAAAGGTTATTATTCCCATGTCTCCTTCTTCAAATTGTCCTTTTTCATAACTACTTCGTTCTTTTTTAAAAAGAGTTTGTATTTATTTTAAAAAGATTCAAGTTTTTAAAAATGCTAAAGACATAAAACTAATTAGTAAGAAACATTTTGGGGCCCCAATTTTTGATGGGCCTAAAGCAAGGGCCTCACTTGCTTGGACCTTAAGCCGGCTTTGGTAATGAGGGCATACTTTGACGAAAGTATCTCAAATAGTGTAATGACTTGACAGCTTGTTCTGATTATTGGTATTCCGTTGGATGGTTTGGAGTCTTGAGAGTAGTTTCATATGATGTATTATGACTTGCATGCATGGTTGGTGTCACGCCCCAATCTAGGGAGGCGTGGTTGGCACCCGGTGTCGTACTGGCCCGAGCGAACCACTCTATAACTCATGATCATTCGACGAAACTAAAATATACATAGGGCGACTTGGGTGAACTGATTCTATCTGTAACTATCATAGGCCAACATAGCCACAACTCGTATTGTGTTACTGTAAGTAGGCAACTATTGTATCAACGAGCCATCGTACTCAGAACACGGATACATACGGGACGTCAAGGCCTCTGACATGTGTCTACAAAGCCTCTAAGAGTATTTGACATCGAAACATTGTTGGGACAAGGCTTCGACCTACCTAAAAGTATATATACATAGGAAAGTCTGATAACCTCTAGACTCGGCTGTACTCCAGATGAAATGGAGATTCACCAATCCTTAACTGGATATCAACTCCGTCTATGATAAGAGACCGCCAAACTGGATACCTGGACCTGCAGGCATAAATGCAGTGCCCCAACGATGGGATATTAGTACAAAGAAATGTACTAAGTATGTAAGGCAGATAACATATGAATAATTGAATCGAAACTGAACTGACATGTATATATGATATACTGAAAGTAATCTGGAGGGTCAATGAAATTTGGGAATCACACTTACCTTATTCTGACTCGTAACATATCGAAGTATTGAACTATCCAACTTACCTTACAAAGGATGTAGACTAAAAAGGGAAGGCTCAGTTGGCCGAGAACATTTAATGTCGCGACTGTCGTATATACATCTAATTCGTGTCATGATATACCTGAACTTGTTCCAATATGATATCTCAGACAAATCAAACATCTCTAGGGCTACACTGAAACATAAAAGTGGCACTTACGCGTTTCATAAGAGACCGTTTGTAAGGCTCACTCATAAACAAGAACAACCAGTGGCTCGTACGCGTAACATAGTAGACCGTCCGTACGACTCATAATACTGAGGTCAGGCTATGCGTGAAACTGAGACCGTCCATAAAAAACCTTCATTATGCACCTACGCGTTCATAGACCGTCCGTGGGAATCATGTCTTATACATACTCATTTCATATCACTCATGCAGACATCATCCAATTCATCAATAGATAAACTCGTATTCATAAACATATAAGTTCGTGATTAACCCATTACAATAACCAATCCTTATTCCTTAATCGCTTGTTACGTCATCCTTCGTATTCTATATTATTTAGCCATAAAGAACGTTGTAACTATTCGGAATCGCATTTTTATCCTTATTTCATACCACGACTCATTTCTGGGAGTTACATGATTCTATCTACTTAAAGCTATGTAATATGCTTAGCTTGTGAGGACACTCGTTATACATATACATATCCATTCGTCATTACATAATAAGAGTTGCGGGAGTCCCGCTCCATCAACTACATTCTTATTGCTAAACTTATCGTATTCTCTAGTTTGAAACTCCATAGATAGCGTATTTCATCTCTTAAAATCATTCTCATATATAATCAACCTTTCTTAACTTGTGAGCAACATAACTATCTTCGTGGATCTTTATTAGTTTTGTGAACACAAGCTTGCAAGTATTGGAAGTCGTGGCAATCCTTAGGTCGAATCATTCTTATCATTCAGTAACTATCCATTATGCTACCTTGTTGAACTATTCGTGTATAACTATCCCTGAATATACATACACTATATTGCTTCTGATTTGTTAGACCATTTGTATGTAATTTTTAATTCACGTCTAGACGTCTTGTTACATATAGAAGACAAGGATCTTTCGGGAGGCTCTATTTACTCCTTAAGAATACATGCAACGGCGACTAACACAATCCATTTCAACATTCGTATGACTATTTCTAAGCTCTTGAACGAACCTTAATCGTCAGAATAGTACATATACAAAGACTTGCCCCCTTAAATTCCTTATAAGAGCAACGTAACTTAAGGAATCATGCCAAATAAAAGAAGACCTTGCATACCTCATAATATCTAGTCCAATCATCAAGCTAACTTAACATGCAACTCCTTTGACCACAAGAAATAAACAATACTATCATCACAATATGAATGCCATAGCTTATCGCATTTGAACTTCACACTTTATTCTACGATAAAACGGACAACACCTCCCCTGTTTATATGACTTCCCACAAGTTACAACGACCAACAACAACCCAAACAACATCAAAAATACTCTTAATAAGCCTTTCAAAACAGTTTAACAATCCCGACGAGCGGCAAGCTCGGTTTGTGACTAAACAGCTGTAGTATTAAACCCCTTATTCCTTCCAGAATTTATCAACAACTTTAAACACCATATATTCAATTATTACTACTATTTTATAGCCACAACCGGAGAATGCTAGAGAATGGGTCGAACTCTTTGATAATTTGACTGAAGACCGGGTACAATGGATGTTCGAGTGGTCGAGTTAGTTAACAATGGACGTAGTTTTTATTATCGACTACAGAATCCTAAAGAGCACTAAGGTCACACTACTCTAAATGGCCATAAACAAAGTCAACTTCCATAAGCTAAAATTTATCAGTAACTGTGACTCAAATATTAGTTCAACAAGCCAAATCCATTTGGGTGGTGAAAATAAAATTTTTAACAAGCTTAAATATGTGGGTTTAAATTTCGAATTTGATTTTGTGAGAATTTTAGAGTGGGTGTTATTTAGACTTGTTAGAAATAGTATAAGGATGTTGTATATAAAATTTGAAGTCACTTAATGGAGATTTGGACTGGTTTTGAACAAGAGTTGTAATTGAAAATCGTGGAAAAAGTTCGTCTACAGACACTTGTATAAAGGTGTATAAAAGTGTATTATAGTGTATAAGATGTGTTTATACACTCATATACACTATTATACAATATTATACATAATTATACAAAAAACTGACTTCGTCTTCTACCTTGCGTCTTTTCTGAAATTCAACTCAAATCTTGCTCAAAACTACTCCAAATCACTTCAAATTTAAATTTGGAACTCCTTTTGATATTCTCAATCAATTGAAACAACACCCAATCCAAAAAACTAACAAAGTCAAAAAATCCTATTTTCGAAAGCAAAGCTTTGAATAGCCTTCAATGGTGGACTTCTACTCTTCAATTTTCTGACATTGCAAACAAGGGGAGAAGCAGAAAATACACGGCCCATTGAAGCATATGTAAGATCTGAGAAGAATAGAGAGTGAAAGCAATGGTTGTGAGAACACAGATTTAACTCCATAGCTTTTAAAAACAATGGTTGTAAGAATACAGATTTTGAATTTGCTAATGCTTTCAAAATATGTACAATATGGGCTAGGTAGGGTAAAACTTAAAAATATGGGCCATTTTTTGTTATGGTGTGAAGTCATGTGTATTTTCTTGTAATTTTTCTACCCATCAAACTAATTACATTTCCTACCCATAGTAGTTTTTGTGGGGAATTTTTTCTATTTTTTTCAATTCTTTTTTATTTCTATGCTTCTTTTCTTTTTTCCTTTTTTTTTTTCTTTCTTTTCTCCATTTTTTTTCTCGTTTTCTTCTTATTTTTTTCTTTTTTCTCTTTTATCATTTATTTCTACCCAGATCATATTATTGTTATTTTTACCATAACTTATTTCACACTCAAATTTGACTCCTTCTTTATTTATTTTTTTTATTTTTTTTTCTTTATTTCTTGTTCCTTTTCTAATTCCACGTGATTTCCATGCAAACCTTGATCTCCTTCCCTACAAATATCAGTACACACTCTACCATTAGCAATAACACTACCAGTTATGGAGCAAGAAAATATAATATACGGCCACCAAATCTCCATATATACTAGTTAGAATAGAAATGATAGTAAAATATTTTTAAATGCAATAAAAATATAAGTAGCAAAAAAGACTTCTAGTACCATATGATACCAATATGATATACATGTATACCAACAGAGTATATGATTGCTCTAGAATATTGCTACAACTGTCTGCGACTGTACTATTGTACCAAAATATTAAAGGATACAATAAAGGTATGAGAAAATTACATGCTCGCGTTGCAAGCTAAATATTCGCAAGGCAACTTGCTCATTCCGTATACTAACAGGGTATATAGTTGTATAGCATCGTTCGAACAATTGCCTATAACTATAAAACTATTACATAATACACATAATCTATGTCCATCGGTACAAAAAAATTCCAGCACTACAAATCATGTTCATATAAATAATTTCATAATAGAATTCACTTAAAAATACAGCTAAAACAATCCAAAAAATTATTCAAACTACCATATGGTACCAATATGGCATATAATTATACGAACATGGTATACAGTTTTACTGGTTAATTCCCGGAAACTATATGACTATACTACTATTACATAACACACTTGCATAAAGAGAAAAAAATAGTGTACCACATATTAATATAATAAAGTATTTCAAGATATTGTACTATATTACTTTTATTAAAAGAAAACCAAATAGTATACCAATTAAATGCAACTAATACAACCAAAAAATGATTCAACTAGCATATGATACCAATATAGTATATAGATATACTAATAGGGTATATAGTTGTACGAGGTCATTCCAACAACTGCATATAAATATAAAAACTATTACATAATACACAAATCTATGTCCATAGGTACAAGAAAATCCAACACAGCAAAACATGATCATATAAATTATTTCAGAATAGAATTCACTTAAAAATGCAGCTAAAACAACCAAAAAAATATCTCAACTACCATATGATACCAATATGACATATAATTATACCAATAGGGTATACAATTCTACGAATTAATTCCAGGCAACTATATATGACTATACTACTATTACCTAATACACATGCATAAACAGAAAAATTAAAAAATAGTGTACCACGTATTAGTATAATAATGTATTTCAAGATATTGTACTATAATACTATTATATAAAACAAACACATAAAGAAAAAATCAAAATGATTACATAGTACACATGCATAAAGGAAAATTAAAAAAATCCAAGATATTGTACTATTTTACTATTACTAAAGAAAAATCAAACAGTGCACTAATTAAATATAGCTAATACAACTAAAATATATTCCAACTAACATATGATACCTGTATAGTATATAGCTATCACGACCCAAAATCCACTAAGGGTCGTGATGGCGCCGGACAACACTGTCAGGTAAGCCAACACCAAGAAGTTAATTAAGTTCCCATTTTAGTATTTATTGAAATCATTTCATTTATACATTAAACAATAAGTAATGATATTCACTGAAATAAAAATGTTGTCCTTGACAGACTTAATATTGAATAATCCCATAATCATCCCAGAACCCGGTGTCACAAGTGCATGAGCAATCACTAGGAAATCAAATGAAGTACAATAACTGTCCGGAATACAAATTTGGACAGAAAGTAAATACAATACACTGAAAGAGACTATGCTGGCTGCAGGTCGCCTCGAGAGATGCAGCTCACCTAAGTCTCCGTATCATCCATGCTGCTACGCCCATTAGGCCACCAGAGGTACATGTGCCTGTGCAACAAAAATTCACAGCAAGTGTAGTATGAGTACGAGAACAACGTGTACTCAGTAAGTATCTCGTCTAATCTCGATGAAGTAGAGACGAGAGGTCGACTTTGACGCTTACTAGTGGTCCAATAATAATATACCAATACTATAGTAAATAGAGAATTTTCATAAAAATGGCTGTAACTCAATAGCATGAGGCAAGTAAACAATTCTTTCGTTTATATGAAATTTCAAAATTCATTTTTCATCATTTATACATTTATCTCAAGCCAGGGAGAACAAATATCAACATCTATGAATCTCAAGGCAAGCAATACAAGCATGTGCAAATCATGCCGAGGTCGTACGGCCCGATCCAACAAATTTTAAACTGTGCACTGCCAGGAGGTCGAATGGCGCGAACCATAGATACATCTATTATCCCGCTCGCGAATCATACATGCGACGCTGTCAAATATAAATAAACAATCACCCCGCTCGCGAATCATACATGTGACGCAGGTACATATAAGTACACACATTCAAACAGTCAATCAAGACCTCGTCAGGGAAACAATTATTCAAGTAGGTGTCAATTTCTCTTTTACAAGTCAAGAAAAAGAAGTTGAATTCTTTTAGAAAATTATTTACCACTTCGATACGATTAAAGCAATTTAAACTATCAATAAGGTTACAATTATTTCAAGTAAAGCATGCTTTTGGAGTCCTAGACTACCCAGACTTAAGCATAATAGTAGCTACGCACGGACTCTCGTTATCTCGTGCATGCGTAGCCCCCACAAATAGAAGCACATATCCTATTAATTCACCTATGGGGACAATCCCCTCTTACAAGGTTAGAAAGGAGACTCACCTCACTCCGAAGTTCCATAACTGGCATTCCACGCCCTTCCGAAGACTCAAATCGATGCACAACACTCCAAAACAAGCCAATAATTATGCAAACCCATTAATATATGTTCAATTACTCATAATAATCCAATTTACAATAATTCCTAACCCCGATCAAAAATTTGACAAAATCGCCCTCGGGCCCACGTGCATGGATTCCGAAATTTTTCGAAGATAAAGTTTGTCCACAACCTCACGAACTCAAATATATAATTTACTCTCAATTTCATGTCCAAAATCATGGTCATAAACCAAGAATACTAATTTTCTAGGTTTTTCCCTCTAACCCCAGGTTCTACTAATTTCCATGAAACATATACATAATCAGTGTATTTAACTCATAATCGGTGGGGATGGCTTACCTTTCCATTGATGATGAAAATCCCCCCTTGAAACCCTCCAAGAATCACCCAAGCCAATAGAAAAATGAAGGAAAATGGGCCAAATCCCGTTTTTAAAGAACATACTGCTTCCAGCCTTTCCACATCTCGGTCACTTGACCGCTTCTGCGGTTCCGCCGGCCCCACTACCACATATGCGGTCCTTCACCAGACCCCCTCACTCCGCTTCTGCGCTTATCCTTCCGCAGGTGTGGCCCCGCTTATGCGGCAAGATGACCGCATCTGCGGTCCCAGCCTTCTCCCTTCTCAAGCGCATATGTGCTCCTTTAGTCGCTTCTGCGGCTCCGCACCTGCGGCCAAGACCTCGCAGGTGCGGTTACACCAGATGACAGCAGGCTTCAGCTCTTCCTCCCAACTCCAATTCGATCCGTTAACCACCCGAGGCCCCAGGACCCCGTCCAATCACACCAACCAGTCCCATAACATAACGCGGACCTGCTCGAGGCCTCAAATCACCTCAAACAACGCTAAAACCATGAATCACACTCCATTTCAAACTTGATAAACTTTAGAACTCCGAACTTCTTCATTCGATGCCGAAACCTATCAAATCACATCCGTTTGACCTCAAATTTTGCACATAAGTCATATTTTACATTACGGACCTAATCCAACTTCCGGAATTGGAATTCGACCTCGATATCAAAATGTCCACTTCCGGTCAAACTTCTCAAAAACATTCAAATTCTAACTTTCGCCAAATGACTCCAAAATGACCTACGGACCTCCAAATCGACTTCCGATCGCGCTCCCAATACCAGAATCACCATACGGAGCTATTCCCAGACCCGAAATCCTAAACGGACATTGATAACACTGATATGCACTTCAATCCAAACTTATGAAATTCTTCAAAAATACTAACTTCCTCAATAGGCGCCGAAACGCTCCCGGGTCATCCAAAACCCGATCCAAACATACGCCCAAGTCCAAAATCATCATACGAACCTGCTGGCACCTTCAAATTCTGATTCCGAGGTCGTTTACTCAAAAATCCAATCTTAGTCAATTTTGCCATCATAAAGCTTTCGAAATGAGAATTTTCTTTCCAAATCAACTTCGAACTTCCCGAAATTCAATTTATACCACGCACACAAGTCATAATACCTGAAGTGAAGCTTCTTATGGCCTCAAATCGCCGAAGAACGCGCTAAAGCTTAAAACGACCGGTCAGGTCATTACATTCTCTCCCACTTAAACATATGTTCGTCCTCGAACGTGCTAAGAACTGCGCTGGAGTTGTCTGAAATCACTATTAAACACCTCGTGCACCTACCCCTGCTACCACCACTCAGTTGAGCACATTAGCTCGATCAAATCTGAAGATGTTCTCTTTATTCAAGCAAATAAGCTGAGAACCCAAATTTCAACACCCTAAATTCTTTGCCAGGCCTGCTGCCAACCTACGAACACCGTATCAGTCACCACACGCTGTACCAATACATGATTGAATACCTTTGCTGAATCCACACTATACGTTGCATAATTCACATAACCATAAAAGCATTCTCTGATAACAATAACTGAAATTCCACGAATTTGATGCTCCCACTGCACCTCATGATTTATATAAGTCTTGCCCCCAACTTTTGTAATATCGCCACGATGGAAGAGACGTGTAGAAATTCATAACCAACTGCCGAGTCAACAACCCGTTGAGTCTATACTCCTGACGAGAATCATTACCTCATTCTGAACCAAATAATGGTATTTGCTCTTTAATATACTTCATATAATCCGATCGCACTGATCCTAGATCCAATAACCTTGTCTCACCTTGTACAAACTGCTCAGGCAACAAGCCACCCCAGTCATGACCAAAAGTCTCATATGATGCCACAATGTGCCAATAGGCTACTAACTCGAACGTGATACATAAGGAAAACGAACTATGGAAGGGCTAGTCAACTTACGCAACTAATATGAACTTTCCTCAGAAATGGAAAACTAAACACACAAAAATTGGAATATAGAAAACTGTACTCAACATCATATTGTTACGACGTGCAACCCGATCCAAATAACATGCCCGTGGCGGCGTGCCACCCGATCCACACATAGAATTCACATAAGGAGATACACACCGAGCTAAATTGCCCATTACTACCAAATACCGAATATCGGTTGCAAGCATGCTAAGTGCATAATACAATCCCTGGGGAGACATATAGCGCCATAAGCTACAAACCTCAAGCACAACTGAGTTGCGATATATGACCTAATCTCAAGAGCCATCCTGCTCACATAACACCATCGCTATGCGGAACCTCAACACATAAGAAACTTATCAAGCCGTTTCATAACTCATACGGCACCATATAGTATTACATGAAATAGCCGACGACGAAATAACATCCAATGTTTGAATACTCCTTCATAAGGAGAGCTATGTTGAAGTGAACACATCCGGCTTGATATAGAGCCCACCTTCATATTTAAATCCATCCACAGACCTCAAGCCAAATCTGATCGCACCGTACTAGGCAAATAACCTTTCAAGGGTCCATAAATGCCCCTTTTTCCTATAACTCACAAGAACAATCATCATAACCGGAGTAAACCTCTACAGTCCACAACCCAATAAACCGAGTGTCCTTCAGGAATAAATTCTCAAGTTAGCGATATTACCATAATCTTCATACTTGATTTAAATTTCCAATCAATCAAGTGACTACACGTCACACTCATACAATTTCCCCGTGAGACACGCTCCCATGACCCTCCGCACCAGATAACCAGTCTGTACATCCATACCACCTGCCGCACTAACGTTGTAAAGCAAATCAAGAATCCATAACCAGGTTGCAAAGCCTCTTTCACAAAACACCAACCTCAGGTGACGCTGAAGACAATACCAGCTTGCTCTAAACATTTAAATCCCTTTCCTGCTCATCCGAGCTCATGACATCCTTGCCAACACCGAACCGCAACCTCGGTTCCTCACTTCCAAATTTTCATACCAGTCACTGCACCTAACATGCCAATATGCGATAGTGTCGGAATTTCATCATAACTCCTGAACCACTAATAGGGTAAAACACTTCATCACATAGAAACCTTTTACTTATCCCATACCAAGAGAGCCATAGCAACACACAAGTGAATTCTCAAAACCGTAGAACATTCTAATCCTCAAGTAGTGGTCTAAGCCACCATAACCCTTCCGGGATCCACCCACACATAACAGGCCATAATACTTGAATATTCCCAAATAAAATCAATTACGGCAGCCGTCCAGCCTCACACGTACCGTCACGAATCACGTGCATAACTCAATCACGTTGAAGGAACTGATCACTACCACCAATATGCCAATTTAACTATGGTTAATCAATCTAACTTCTTCCAATTCATCCTTGATTGCCTTAGAAATAATAATAACTCCATTCAACACATAACGCACTCAATCCGCACTCATCCCGAGTGGCCTTATATCACGAGACCATGCTGTCTCAAATCCCACGAACCACCTCATACCTTCCTTGTACGCATATTTGCATTCTCAACTGATACACCCATTTCGATAACCCCTCTACGAATCCGAAGTCTATTTTTCTCATTCACCCAAATACCACACTGCAAGCTGAAGACATCATAGAATATTTCGAGCCTCTTATCATAATCCGCTATAAAAGCTCGATTCTTAACCATACCGTGGCTTGAAATCCTTAGGCGCCGTATTTTTAACCTTTGATTTCACCAGGACCATTGTTGAGAGTCACCCACTCTGGATTGGTCCCGCATATAATCAACTCCGAGGCTCCGCTAGCACATGAACACCCATCTTGATGAAGCACCCGACTGAATCACTTCCTTTGTAAATCACCTCTGTACGAAGCATAAATCCTTAATCTTTCCAAAGCCTGAACATGAGTCAATAAGGACAACTATAGCATACCTTTATCAATTCCTTTGTTTAAATTACCACTTATGTTATTTTCCCTTAGCTGAAATAACTTACCAATACGCCGATAACCCGAAACCTCACAAGAAGATAACCATGCACCCAATCGTAGGCGGTGGTACTCTTCCACTTAGCTTGAAGCCACCATTACACAACTCTAGAACCTACCAAGATTCTTTCTTCATTGTCGACATGATCTTGCACAACCAACCCACCAACTTCCTCGAAATCCTTTTGTTCGACCTGCCATGAACACTCTGAATCCCTAACAACATTCACATATTCGACCCCTTACTGGATAGCCAGTGAAATCCTTCGCATAAGCTTCGTCAACACCACGCAATCGCTGATCTGCTCACAAAAGATAACTCGCATGTGGAAGTTACATGCCGGCATCTCCCAACGACGCTGCAATGCGCAATTACTACGAAATCCGCATCCCAACCTAAGCCCATACTCGTTCGCTAGCTGTACAAGCCCATTCATTTCTCATGGACATAAACTAAATGTGCGACAATATCTTCCAATTCAAAGTCATGTTGTATCCTTCTTCATATCAAGCAACTCCTTTCTGCCGTATCAAATCTCCCGCCATATAATAGCCGATATTTCAAATTAAGCCCGTGGACCCGATCACCATCCACCAAAGTTCCTACATCATTCCAAACTTTTCTCAATGTGTGTAGTTATCCTGCCAATGAGCACATATGCTACTCTGCCACTCTTCCACTTTGGCCAAACCCCTCTTCTTTAAGCAACTACTCGACTTCCTCTTCTTACACTTGGCCTTCTAGAAATTTAACCACCGCATGACACTTCCTACATGTCCTTCCTCATCCTTTGTTGCTCAGTTGATGCCTTAGATCAAAACCTACCTCGGTAGCACTTGAACCAATAGACCGCTACTAACTTTAAACCTTTCCGAAGATCATCTTTCCCGAGCCGTCGACATTAGAAACACCGATTCGATCCTGAACCACCGCACCCCGCGATCTCTGACAGCCGCTTCTTCAATACTATCTCATAATATCCTGCTCCAAAGACGAATTGTAGAAGATCTTAACACCGGCGAACTTAACACATAAAATCGAGGACGACGACACCACGTCGTAGATAAAAATTCCACCACACTTGAAAACACCAAGTCTTGTTACTCTATCAACCCAAACCTGATCATTTATAGTTCGATTGCCTTTCCTCTGCCAAAAATAAAATACCGAATCCTTGAATCATGCACTGAGTAGACCTCCTTTCAAGTCATCCACTGACCTGATACATGAGCAAGTATCCTACCATCACATCATTACCGGGTGGTAACCGTTCATAAGCACAATAACAACTTGTGAATAGACTCAAAGCTCTCAGAATTACAGCTACTGAGCTGAAACGGCAGAATATCCGTCCGCAAGGCGGTGACAATAGCCCAACCAACCACGCAGGAAGAAACATCCACCACCACATCTGTAGTACCATTAAAATTCCTTAATTCCAATTTATAATAAGCGCTTCGCATCGCATAAGATTGAGTAGGAAGGACAAAAGGGCATAAGCCTCAAAGGAAATCAAGTCACACGATGGGGAATCAAGAAGGGAAGTGGTCCTAACAGCCCTGTAGCCTCTCGAAGATAAGTACAGACATCTCCGTACCGATCCGCGAGACTCTACTAGACTTGCTCATGACTCGTGAGACCTAAGGGAACGTAGTGCTTGATACCATGTGGTCACGACCCAAAAATCCACTAAGGGTCGTGATGGCGCCGGACTCCACTATCAGGCAAGCCAACACCAAGAAGTTAATTAAATTCCCGTTTTAGTATGTATTTAAATCATTTCTTTTATACATCAAAACAATAAGTAATGATATTCATCGAAATAAAAATAATGTCTTTAACAAACTTAATATTGAATAATCCCATAATCATCCCAGAACCCGGTGTCATAAGTACATGAGCAATCACTAGGAAATCAAATGAAGTACAATAACTGTCCGGAATACAAATTTGGACAGAAAGTAAATACAATACACTGAAAGATACTATGCTGGCTGTGGATTGCCTCGAGAGATGCAGCTCACCTAAGTCTTTGTATCATCCATGCTGCTACGCCCATTAGTCCACTAAAGGTACATGTGCCCGTGCAACAAAAATGCAAAGCAAGTGTAGTATGAGTACAAAAACAACGTGTACTCAGTAAGTATCCCGTCTAATCTCGAAGAAGTAGAGATGAGAGGTCGACTTCGACACTTACTAGTGTTCCAATAATAATATACCAATAATATAGTAAATCGAGAATTTTCATAAAAATGGTTGTAACTCAATAGAATGAGGCAAGTAAACAATTCTTTCATTTATAACAAATTCCCAAATTCGTTTTTCATCATTTATACATTTATCTCAGGCCAGGGAGAACAAATATCAAGATCTATGAATCTCAAGGAAAGCAATACAAGCATGCGGAAATCATGCCGAGGTCGTACGGCCCGATCCAACAAATATTTAAACTGTACACTACCAGAGGGTCGACCTCGATATCAAAATTCCGGAATTGGAATTCGACCTCCATATCAAAATGTCCACTTCCGGTCAAACTTCTCAAAAACCTTCAAATTCTAACTTTCGCCAAATGACTCCAAAATGACATACGGACCTCCAAATCGACTTCCGATCACTCTCCCAATACCAGAATCACCATATGGAGCTATTCCCGGACTCGGAATCCCAAACGAACATTGATAACACTGAAATGCACTTCAATTCAAACTTATGAAATTTTTCCAAAAATACTAACTTCCTCAATAGGCGCCATAACACTCCCGGGTCATCCGAAATTCGATCCGAATGTACGCCCAAGTCCAAAATCATCATACGAACCTGTTAGAACCTTCAAATCCTGATTCCGAGGTCGTTTACTCAAAAATTCAATCTTAGTCAATTTTGCCATCCTAAAGCTTTCGAAATGAGAATTTTCTTTCCAAATCAACGCCGAACTTTCCGAAATTCAATTTCGACCACGCGCACAAGTCATAATACCTGAAGTGAAGCTGCTCATGACCTCAAACCGCCGAAGAACGCGCTAAAGCTCAAAACGAGAGGTCGGGTCGTTACAATAGCTATACCAACAGGGTATACAATTGTACGCAAAGAGTTTAAAAAATATTTTTTTTTTAATTCAATTATTACATTGAAATAATATCAGTTTTCAATAAAAATTTCAAAAATTCTAAAAGGACCTAATTGTAAGAGTATACAGTTACATTGTATAGTATACTATAATAGTATATCATTGGAATGAACTGTATACCATAATAGTATATAGTATATCATTATGGTATACAGTACAAATTCTTCTTCGTCAGTTCAACGCAATAAATTATGCACTATTGAAGTAACCAAAATGGTATATAATATGGTATTTTGATATATAGAGGATTGGTTCATTCCTTCAAAAAAATTAGTAGTATACTATTTTAGTTAATTATATACTCTTGAATTAACTATTGTATACCAATAGATGACACGATCCGGATTTCCCACTCTCAAGGGTCATGATGGCGCCTACTAATAGGAGCTAGGCAAGCCAACATAATTAACAAATTCATTAAACACATGTTCCTTTTTAACACTTAACAGCATTAAATAAAGGCGACATAATTAAAATCATAAGCGGAAGACTTAAATGTAGATAGATGATCAATAATACAGAATTTCCAACACATATATCTCTACCCCGGGACTGGAGTCACATACTCACGAACATCTAAGGAGTACTACATACAAAGTCAGAAAGAAACATAATCTGTTTATCTCGGGTACAATGAGATGACAACCAAATGTAAAGATAGAAGGGAGACGTCGGGCCTGCGGACGCCTGCAAGCTACCTCGGGTCTCTCTGGACTGAAGGTTCGCCCCCGTGCTAATGCTGCTGCTGCTGCTCAATACCTGGACCTCTGCAAAAATGCACAGAGTGTAGCATCAGCACAACCGACCCCATGTGCTGGTAAGTGCCTAGCCTAACCCCGGCGAAGTAGTGACGAGGCTAGACTAGACCTCACATAAACCTGTGCAATTATAAATATACAGCAGAAATCAAAGTACAAAGCAACTATAGTATGGGAGGGAAAACATGCTGTGGGGAGATAACAATACTAACAGTAAATCCAAAGTAATCAATCTAGGTGCAATTTAAAATTTAAGGCGAACAAGAAACTAATACCAACAATAAACATATTTGCATCAATAACTGTTGCGGCGCGCAACCCGACCCTAATACAATTCAACACGGTTGCGGCGTGCAACCCGATCCACAATTATCACTATTGCGGCGTGCAACCCGATCCACAATCATCACTGTTGCGGCGTGCAACCCGATCCACAGTGTCTACCTCCCAACCTTGCCCAAACAACAGTCACAAATAAAGGGCAAAGGAATGAACAAGTAATTGGAAGGAAATCCCCACAAGGGTACACAAACAACCAATAATAACCATACTAAATAATTTTATAGCGAATGACTATTCATCTATTGTATTTTCATGCAAATAGGGGGCAAGAAAACTCTATGGAAAGATGGTGGTTTAATTCGATGTTGTTTAAGAAGGAGTTCGAACGCAGGTGTGGGCTAAATAAATCAATGGGCAGTCTTGGTCCTATTGAAAATACCAATGAAGATCCAAATCGAAAAGTGAAAAACATTCATAGTTGGAGGAATCGTGACAATTCTAGTTGCAGTAATGTTGATTATTTATTCGGCGTTAAAGACATTCGGAATTTCATCTCTGATGACACTTTTTTAGTTAGTGATAGGAATGGAGACAGTTATTCCATCTATTTTGATATTGAAAATCAGATTTTTGAGATTGACAACGATCATTCTTTTCTGAGTGAACTAGAAAGTTCTTTTTATAGTTATCGAAACTCGAATTATCTGAATAATGGATTTAGGGGCGAAGATCCCTACTATAATTCTTACATGTATGATACTCAATATAGTTGGAATAATCACATTAATAGTTGCATTGATAGTTATCTTCAGTCTCAACTCTGTATAGATACTTCCATTATAAGTGGTAGTGAGAATTACGGTGACAGTTACATTTATAGGGCCATTTGTGGTGGTGAAAGTCGAAATAGTAGTTGTGGTGGTGAAAGTCGAAATAGTAGTGAAAATGAGGGTTCCAGTAGACGAACTCGCACGAAGGGCAG
>NC_031993.1:56246260-56265957 GCF_001879085.1 Nicotiana attenuata
GTCTCATACTGAGTGACTGTCATAGAGCCCTGCTGGAGACGCTCGAACTGCCTGCGAAGAGCCTCTCGCTGAGTAACTGGGAGAAACTTCTCCAAAAACAACTCTGCAAACTGATCCCATGTCAAAGCCGGCGACCCCGCTGGTCTGGCTAAACAGAAATCCCTCCACCAAGTCTTGGCGGACCCAGATAAACGGAACGTAGCAAAATCAACTCCATTGGACTCCACAATTCCCATGTTCCGAAGAACCTCGTGGCAGCTATATAAGAAATCCTGGGGGTCCTCTGAAGAAGCACCGCTGAAAGTGGTGGTGAAGAGTTTGGTGAACCTATCCAGTCTCCACAAAGCATCTGCGGACATAGCCGCTCCATCGCCGATCTGAGTCACAATACCCGGCTGAGCTGCCACAGCTGGCTGAACCACTGGATCCTGAGCCTGGGGAGCCACCTGCTCCGGAGTACATGTAGCTGGAGTCTGAACTCCTCCTCCAGCCTGAGAAGTGGCTGGTGCTACTGGAAGCAAACCCGCTCTAGTGACGCTCTCCACAAAGCCCACCAATCTGACCAAAGCGTCCTGAAGAACTGGGGTGGCTATAAACCCCTCTGGGACCTGAGCTGGGCCCACTGGCGCTGCTAGGACTGGGGCCGGAACCTCCTCGTCAAAACCGACCTGAGGCTCCGCCACTGGTGCTGCTGCTCGGGGCTGAGCTCTGCCCCTACCTCGGCCTCTAGCACGGCCTCGTCCTCTGCCCCTAGCGGGAGCTGCCTGGGGCTCGGACTGCTGGTCTGAAGATGAGGAAGCGCGTGTTCTCGCCATTCTGCGAGGAAACAGAGTAGAAGTTCAATTAGCATTGAGAAACCAAACCGCACGACAAGAAAGAACAAATAAGAGACTTTTCCTAACTTGGCAGCCTCTGGGGGATAAGTACAGACGTCCGTACCGATCCCTCAGACTCTACTAAGCTTGTCCGTGAGTTGTGAGACCTATGTAACCTAGAGCTTTGATACCAACTTGTCACGACCCGGATTTCCCACCCTCGAGGGTCGTGATGGCGCCTACTAATAGGAGCTAGGCAAGCCAACATAATTAACAAATTCATTAAACACGTGTTCCTTTTTAAAACTTAACGGCATTAAATAAAGGCGACGAAATTAAAATCATAAGCGAAAGACTTAAATGTAGATAGATGATCAATAATACAAAAGTTCCAACACATATATCTCTACCCCGGGACTGGAGTCACATACTCACGAACATCTAAGGAGTACTACATACAAAGTTTGAAAGAAACATAATCTGTTTATCTCGAGTACAATGAGATGACAGCCAAATCTAAAGATAGAAGGGAGACGCCGGGCCTGCGGACGCCTGCAAGCTACCTCGGGTCTCTCTGGACTGAAGGTTCGCCCTCGTGCTAATGCTATTGCTGCTGCTCAATACCTAGACCTGTGCAAAAATGCACAGAGTGTAGCATCAGCACAACCGACCCCATGTGCTGGTAAGTGCCTAGCCTAACCCCGACGAAGTAGTGACGAGGCTAGACTGGACCTCACATAAACCTATGCAATTATAAATATACAACAGAAATCGAAGTACAAGGCAAATATAGTATAGGAGGGTAAACATGCTGTGGGGAGATAACAATACTAACAGTAAATCCAAAGTAATCAATCTAGGTGCAATTTAAAATTTAAGGCGAACACGAAACTTATACCAACACTAAACACATTTGCATCAATAACTGTTGCAGCGCGCAACCCGACCCTAATACATTTCAACACTGTTGCGGCGTGCAACCTGATCCATAATTATCACTGTTGCGGCGTGCAACCCGATCCACAATTATCACTGTTGCGGCGTGCAACCCGATCCACAATCATCACTGTTGCGGCGTGCAACCCGATCCACAATGTCTACCTCCTAACCTTGCCCAAACAACAGTCACAAATAAAGGGCAAAGGAGTGAACAAGTAATTGGAAGGAAATCCCCACAAGGGTACACAAACAACCAATAATAACCATGCATGAGTAAATCGTTATTTCTCTTTTTCTTTCATTTTCATATCCTAGTTCTCGTTAGCACTCGTGACAAGCTCCAAGGCAATTCTCATTCCATATGCTCTCACCATTTGTATTTCAGACCGAGCCAATGCTCCACGAATTTCTACAATCACAATATCTTTCATAAGGTGTTTACCACGCATAGAAGCCATCAAATAAGCATGGAAAACATAACAATGTCCAAACAACCCACATATAAGGACTCACGCTCATGCTAGACCCCAATGTATAGGAACTCGTCACCATGCCTATACATCGTACTCGATCATTTAGCAATTAGCAAACAAGACTCGACTCCTATTCCCTCAAGCTAGGGTTAGACCAAACACTTACCTCAACTTCCACGGCCAACACAATCCTCCACGATCGATTTCCCTCTCGAATTCGGCTCCAACTCAACCAAATCTATGCAATAAGGACTTCATGATATCAATATGTGCTAAACAAATCAAACACAAATGATTAACTATAGCTTTTTCATCAATTTACCCAAAAGGTCAAAAAATGCCCTCGAGCTCACATGGTCAAAACCCGAGGTTCGAACCAAAACCTGATTACCATTCCCCCATGAACTCAAATATGTAAGTTATTTTGGAATCAGATCTCGAATTGAGGTCCAAAACCCCCAAATTTAGAAAACCTAGGTTCTACCCTAAATTCCAATTTCCCCATTAAAATCTTTGTTTTAAAGTTGAAATTATGTTAAGGATGTCAAGAGTTTAGAAAATCAAATTAGAAATCACTTACCAATCGTTTTCAAGAAGTAGAATCGTTGGAAATCGCCTTTTATGTTTGGGTTTGAAAAAGTGAAAAAAATGACTGAAAATCCCGACTTTATATACTGTACTTAAGACCCGGCGCGGACCGCACAAAAATGCCCCGCGGCCGCGCCGAGGAAGAGTGGGGAAACCACTCTCTGAACATACCCAGCGCGGACCGCACTGTTTTAGAGCGCGGCCGCGCTGGAGGAATGAACCCAAATCCCACTCTCTGAATCTCCCAGCGCGGACCGCGCTGATATGGCACGCGGTCGTGCTGGTCGAACTGAAATTCACTAGCCCTCTGAACCTAGCCACGCGGACCGCGCAGAAATGCACCGCGGCCGCGCGGCTTCCAGCGCGGACCGCGCGGAAATGACCGCGGCCGCGCTGGGGGCCTGCAACACCTGAACCTGCAACCATCTGATATTTCTAGCCTAAGACCTCCCGGGACCTACTCAAAACTCACCCGAGCCCTCGGGGCTCCAAACCGAACATGCATATAAGCTCAAAAACATCCGACGGACTCATCCGTGCGATCAAATCGCCCAAACAACATCAAAATCATCAAATTAGGCCTCAAGACCCAGGATTTCCTTCCAATTTTCATAAAACATCAGGTTTAGAGTTTTTAGTCCAAAACACGTCAAACGACGTCCAAATTCAACCAAACTTTACAGAAAGTACTTAAACCGCATATAAGACTTGCACCGGGCGTCGGAACCAAAATACGAGCCCGATACCATAGTCTTTTAATCATATTTCATTTTCAATTTTTCCATATTTATTTCCAGAAAACAATTTCACACAAAAATTTATTTCTCGGGCTTGGGACCTCGGAATTTAATTCCGGGCATACGCCCAAGTCCCATATTTTCCTACGGACCCTCCGGGACCATCAAATCACGGGTCCGGGTCCATTTGCCCAAAACGTTTACCGAAGTCAAACTTAATCAATTAAATACCAAGGTTTAAAAAAATTTCTCACAATTTTATATTTAAACTTTTCCGGCTACGCGCCCGGATTGCGCACACAACTCGAGGCAACCCCAAATGAGGTTTCCAGGGCCTCAGAAGTACAGAGGGAGCAGGAACACAGGTGATGACCCTTTGTGTTGTCACAATAGAGTATACAATATACCATTTTGGTATACAGTACAAATCTGTCTTCTTTGCTAGTTCAACTCAATTTCAACCCAAAATTTAAAAATCTACTCTAAAATCTCCATCAAATTGACTCGGAATATGTCCACTTCCTCCACTTAACATTTCGAACATACTCAGTCAGAATCGGATCAAAATAATCACAAACTCAACAAACTCAATTTATGAGTTTCAAGCTTCAAGGTCCTCCAATGGTAGATTAATGTTTGTCACAATTAAATCTTCAAAAAATCATCATTAACACCAAAAGTTGCCACAAAGAGTGTCGACAATTAAAATTTATTATCACATACATAACCTCACAAATTTGTAGCAAACTGAAATCTTAGAAATTTTTATCTTTTTTTGATAGATCTTTCTTTTTTAGGTTTTTTTTTTCCTTGGACAAGTAATAAGATAGGATAGAGAGGTAGATAGATCATATATCTAAAAAAAATTGTAGGGATATTGGCAAAAAGAAATAAAGAGAAAGAGCGGAGAAAATTATAAGAGAAGAAAGTGAAAAGGTGGAGAAAAATTAGCTTTAACAAGAACAAAACAGGAAGAAGGATTAACGGGGAATTATTTTTGGTTGCATAGGTATATATTGTAATTATTTTTAGAATAGGTAAAGGCAGGTAATTATTTTGGGTAGAATAGGTATATAGCATAATTTGTTCTTGTTAGGCCAAGCCCATGTTGTTCACCCAAAGGCCTGATCGCCTAATTCTTTTCTTTTTGGGTTTTCATTCCTACTTGGAATTGGATCCGAGTTTTATTCCTATTTGAAGTTGATTTTGGCTTTAAGAGAAAGCACTACTCATTATCTACAATAAAACAACCTTGCATAATTGTTCTATGCTCATTGATATAAGTATTTGAAAGAATTTAGTACATAAGAGTAGTTTTTTAGAGAGCTTCCATAGAGAGAAGAAAACGTCTTTGTTATGCTACAAATTTTGTTCCGACCAACCAGCTTCAAAGCATGTTTTCCGATTCGTTCACTACTGGATCGAGCTGAAATTTTGACTGAGTGTTCCAGATATCTTGGTCATTGATTTGAATGGTGAGATTCGATTTGGTGGCATGTGGCATCCGATTTCGAGCCCTTAACAACAACTCCATTTTTGTATATTTTTCTCTTTCTTCAATTGATTTGTTGTCGCTATTGTTGTTCCGTGTTTGACTCTCGCTGTGAGCCAATCTGGAGAATTTTTGTCATGACACAAAATTCCAACCACGGGGCCATGATAGTGCCGAACGTCCACTTGCTAGGCAAGCCAACATCAGCTACAACCATATTTATTTTTAACAATTTAAAAGCAGATTAATAAGAAGGTAAAGCTGTAGATCTTCAAAATATATATAATAAACTCCAAATACGCTATCTAGTCTAATCTCTGAATCAGGTGTCACAAGACATAATTATAGGAGTATTTATTAACATAATGATCTCAAATTTTTAATATTAGAGGACGGAAGAACTGTCATATAAATCATGAAAAAAGAGTTAGGGGGCGTTTGGACATAAGAATTGTAAAATTCCAAAAAAAAAGTGAAAAAAAATTTCAAGTGATAATGGTATTTGAAAGTTAGAGTTGTATTTGGATATGAATATAATTTTGGGTTATTTTTGAACTTTTGTGATTGATCTCAGTGAAAATTTTGAAAAACAGTTTTTTGGAGTTTTTCAAATTTTCGAAAAATTCCAAATTCATCTTCAAGTGAAAATTGTAAATTTTATGGCCAAACACTGATTTTGAAAAAAAAGTGAAAAACTTCTTATGTCCAAACAGGCTCTATATCATGTGTTTCCATTTACTTCATTGTTTTAGTGCAATTTCTTACAAATACAAAAAAAAAAAATAATAATAAAACTAATTCGGAGTCGGGTTAGGTCAAACAATAGGGGCAAAACATGAGAGATTATGAAAAGCAAATTTTCTCTACATTTAACAGACTAACAGGCAGTAAACTTCCCTAAGGAATGGCCCAAATTATGCAGGCCGCACAAGTGATGTTTCTTGAGGCTTTTATCCACTTTGATTGTAGGCCCAGAGTTCATTGAGCAGCTCCTATACGTTTGTCAGTGACGTTCATATTGATGCCTCGTTAGGAACCTCTTTAGAAGATTGCACTTGGATGGAAACAATGATGTCAACAAATTCTCATGAAAATTAAATTATAAATGATTTTAGATGAAGTTCTATCAAATTTGCACTTGTTCTTTGCGTGATAAAATTTGATTGCTCGAGATTCTTTTTCTTATCCTTATTCAGCAGATTCTATGTTTTATACTATTGTATACGGCCAAAATCGGAGAGTTCGACTTTAGGGTTACTGTGGCGCTCCAACGCCCGACCTCGAGGAGCTCGAAGTGGAATTTGAAGGCGGACCTCGAGGTGCATCCCTCGAGGTGGCACATCGAAGGTCGATCTCAGAGCGGCACGGTTCGGTGATCGACATAGAAAGGCGGAAAACCCCCGAGGACACTCGATAAGGACTGACAGAGTCTGCAAGAGTAGTACAAATCCGCACTGAGCTGTTGCAAAGTTGTACTAGTAGCTTTTATTCTTTATTTATTAGACATGTACTACATTGGGATTCACCCCTCCTATATAAGGGGAACCTTTATCATTTTGTAAGGGACCTTGATATTGAATAACATACAACATTCTCTGCTCTCTTTGCTAAAACAACTGTTCTACACATTTATTGCCTATTCCTACATTGTTCATTTATTGTTCTCCATTTATCATAAAAGGCCATCTTTAAGGCCCTCACTGCCATTGATTCTTTATCAATAGTTCATCGTTATTAGCCCCATCTAGACCTCAAGGTCCTGCTTCAGCCACCTCGAGGCCCAGCTTCGTGACCCCATTGGTTCGCATATCTTATTCTCTTTACTTATACCTAGCATCTATTGCTTAACAACTAGCATTAAAATAAATCACGTATTTTTAGAACCACAAAATCAAATATAATTGTAGTTAACATTTTCAAGGTAAACAGTTTGGCGCCCACCGTGGGGCTAAAAATAATAGTGATTGTTTTGGTGCTGGTTTTCTGAAAACACAAGTTATTCTTCACACTTTTTCTTGTCCAAGAATCTTTGATTTCAGGTCAAAATGTCTAACTCAGCACATGCACGCGAAAACAACGGCATTGGGCTTCAGGGAGGAAACGGTGCAAACGTCGGTGTACCACCGCAAAACCCAGGGGTAGCGCCAGCAGATGTTGGTGTACCACCGCAAAACCCAGGGGAGGCACCAGTAAAAATCCCCGTCGACGTAAACTCACGCAACGTTGTGCATGTTGATGTGAGCTCTCATACCAACGAGAGTGTGCGCGGGGAGGAAAGAGAAGTAAGCCTTCAAATCATTTTCGAAATGTTGCAAGCACAACAAGTGGCTATTGCTGAGCTACAAAGTCACCATAAAACTCCAAGCATAGTAGCACCTGAAACGGCTCCTCGAGTCGAGCAGACGCCAGAGAGACCGAGTAACAACGGGTCAGCAGCAGACCTCGCTATTATAAAGATGCTCGAGGAGCTCACCAAAAGGATTGAATCAGGAGAAAAGAAGATAGAGGATAACGATAAAAAGGTGGAGACTTATAACTCGAGGGTCGATCAGATCCCGGGCGCACCTCCGATTCTGAAGGGTGCAGATTCGAAGAAATTCATACAGAAACCATTCCCACCATGTGCGGCTCCGAAGCCCATCCCGAAGAAATTTAGAATGCCCGATGTCCCGAAGTATAACGGGACCACGGACCCCAATGCGCACGTTACCGCCTACACTTGTGATGTAAAAGGGAATGACTTAGAGGACGACGAGACTGAATCCGTCCTACTGAAGAAATTTGGAGAGATACTGTCGAAGGGGGCCATGATGTGGTACCACAACCTACCCCCGAACTCAATAGATTCATTTGCCATGTTGGCAGACTCTTTTGTGAGGGCACACGCCGGTGCCATCAAGATCGCCACAAGGAAGTCCTATGTCTTCAAAATCAAACAAAGAGAAAACGAGATGCTAAGGGAACTCGTATCTCGCTTTCAGATGGAGCGAATGGAATTACCACCAATCTCCGATGACTGGGCAGTGCAGGCTGTCACTCAGGGCTTGAACGAACGAATCTCAGTAGCTTCGAAGCAGCTAAAACAAAATTTGATCTAATATCCTGTCGTGACTTGGGCGGATGTGCACAACAGGTACCAATCGAAAATCAGGGTCGAAGATGACCAATTAGGAGCCCCTTCGGGCTCAGTATATCCTAGCAGGCTCTTAACAAAGGAACAAAGGTTTATGGAAAGGGAGTCAAGACCGAACAAGGAAAGATACCGGCCTTATGTAGAGGATCGAAGGAACGCCCCGAAGCGTAATGTGCCTCGAGTCGATCGAAGGTCAGATCGAGGTCAAGTTTCCCGGGGACTCATGAGCAAAGCCGGGTTCGATAGGCATACTGGGCCGGCAGAGGCACCTCGGCTATCCGAGTACAATTTCAGCGTCGACGTCTCAGGCATCGTGTCAGCCATGAATAGAATCAAAGATACCAGGTGGCCAGAAACCCATACTGCCTGACCTTTCACAAAGGAACCCTAACTTGATATCCAAATATTAGGGCACTCACGGTCATAGGACCGAGGATTGCATACAACTTCGAGAAGAGGTAGCCAGACTAATTAGCGAAGGGCATCTTCGAGAATTCCTCAACGACCTAGCTGAAAACCATTTTCGGGAGAGGGAGACGAAGAGGAAGAGCGAGCCTGAAGAACCGCAGCACGTCATCCACATGATCATTGGAGGGGTCGACGCCCCGCAGGGACCCGTTGTCAAGCGAAAGAAAATATCCATCACCAAGGAAAAACGAACTCGGAATTACATACCGGAGGATGCTCTCACATTCAGCGAAGAAGACATCGAGACCTTGTCTCAGCCTCATAATGACGTACTGGTAATTTCTTTTCTTCTGAATAAAATTCAAATTAAACGTGTGATCGTGGATCCAGGCAGCTCGGCCAACATAGTCAGGTCGAGGGTGGTGGAGCAGCTAGGACTGCTCGACCGGATCATACCTGCCACTCGAGTCCTCAATGGATTCAACATGGCGAGCGAGACGATAAAAGGGGAGATCACCCTCCCAATCAATGTGGCTGGTACAATTCAAGATACCAAATTTCATGTCATCGAAGGTGACATGAGATACAATGCCTTACTTGGAAGGTCGTGGATACACAGTATGAGGGCAGTGCCATCAACCTTTCATCAAATGATGAAGTTTCCAACCAAGGATGGAGTAAAAGCGGTCTACGGGGAGCAACATGCAGCAAGGGAGATGTTCGCGGTGCACGACATGGCACCAGTATCGGTGCCCTCCACCGCGAAGGAGCATTTAGACAAACAAACATCCAAGTAGCAACCACAACCAACATTCTCGGCTACACCCCAATGAGTGAATAAAGGACTGTGTTGCGTCCTCGCAGCGAGCAATTGAAACGCATCGAGGCTCAAATGCTATCATTGCTAAGGTATGACCCTCTTCTTTTTCATTTGTGTTCTATACTAACTTATCGCAGGTATTCGATTGAAAGGAATCGGAGCACCCTCAGCTCGAAGACCTTAGGTTTTAAAGCATGTGTTGCGCTCTTTTTCCCTTAGACCGGGTTTTATCCCGTACGGGTTTTACCGGCGAGGTTTTTAAAGAGGCAACATCTATATTCTACCTAAGGAGAACTCATCAAGTATTCAAGGTTTCTCTTCAATCAACCTCAAATACTGGGGGGCATCACCCCAAGAGGTCACCTCTCGGCAGAAATCAAACTATGCATAGGAGGACCTCGATAGGAGAATGCTGTATTGGGCCAAATGGTCAAATGAACCGTGTCCATGTAGAATAATCGAGCCTCCAAAAGCAAAAAATGTGTACGCATGTATCAAGTAATTGAGGAAGCCTCTTTGTTTATGGACACTTTGTGCCTCAAAGAAATTAGCTACTATCACGAAAAACGGCCCAAGAGCCAAAAACTCTCGAATACCCGGGGACTGTCATCAGACAGTCAGCTCATCGAGCCATCGAAGACTCGAATTCATAAGACCTCGATCAGGCAACTTCAAGCTCATAAGCCCTCACTGAGGCAACATCAAATCTGTAAGTCCTTCAACAAGGCGTGCTCAAATTTATAAGACCTTAAAAAAGGCATAACCCCCGATATTAAGGCCAAGGCTATATATCCAAACTTGTAAGACCCCTAAAAAGGCATACCCTCGATATAGACGCCAAGGTTACCGCACCAGGGACAAAAGGCTACGGCCAAACATAAAGACTACGGTCAAACTAAAAGGCTACGACCGAATTAACGCGGCTCGGAGACGTCCGACTGCCAACCATAAAACTAAAGGCCTCCAAATACTTCGAAAGTACTTCGAAAAGAACCGGTTAATCAGGCTACCCTCGGCATAAGCAAAGGAGCTTCGATAATATCGGCTCCGAAAAATAAAAGGGCTTCGAAAACAATCAGCCTTTGATGGAAAGGTTTCGAAAACTCAACCATCGAGCAAACCTCCAGAGGTACTCAAATATCATCGCATATCAACTCATAATTGAGGTTCTCTTTTGGGCCGTCGAAGAGTCGGACGAACACAAAACATGCCAAGGCATAATCAAAACTTCAAAAGTCTTTAGCCAAAATGAGGGAAAACTATAGCCAATGCATAAGAGCTTAAGGGCCAGCCTAAAAAGAGCCTAAGGGCCAATGCGTAAGAGCCTAAGAGCCAGCCTAAAAAGAGCCTAAGGGCCGATGCGTAAGAGCCTAAGGGCCGGCCTTAAAAGAGCCTAAGGGCCAATGCGTAAGAGCCTAAGGGCCAGCCTAAAGGCCAATATGTTGAAAACCTAAGGGTCAACGAGCCCGACTCTAAATTTGACTCGAGGAGCTGATACCGAACGGTCAACTATTATGAATCACTCATCAAGCATGAAAACCTGAGGGGTTTATATCATAAGTCCGACACACCAAACTGGTTATCGACAAGCATCAAAGTTTATTCAAAAAGGGCAAAGGAAAGACAAGAAATGACGAAGAGCAGATAACCTTATGTACAAAATAAAGTTTCACAAAAACATATTTACAAGGCTCATGCCTAAAGCCCTTACACAAAAAGGGAGCAGATAAAAACCTAATCTACCGCCGGGGTTCCGGACGGAGCTCCCTCCGGAGTTGTGCCTTCAACGGCTTGGTCCTCGACCCTCGAAGCATCAACGGCCTCCTCCCCCTCTGGGACTTCACCTTCGTCTTCATCATCCTCCGAGCCGCTGGTCGAATCATTGGCTGAATCATCATCGGAAGAAAGTAGAGTTGCCGATTCTTCCTCTAGGGCCTTCACCCTCTCGATTTCGGCAGACAAATCAATGCCCCCTGCATATATATCCTCGAGAGCCTGTCTCCGAGACGTTAATAGGTCATGTTCCAAGGCTCGGGACAGTTTAAGCTCAGCCTCTTTTGATACCTTCCTAGCTCGAGCATTTGCAGCAGCAGCAGCATCTCGATATGAGGATATGAGCGCATCAGCTTCGGACTTAGCTGCAGACAGCTTAGCAACTGATTCGGTGTGGAGGTCTCTGTACTTACGGCTTTCTCCCTTTGCCTCTTAGATTTGATGCTCGACTGAGATCAGCCTCTCTTGGAGGGCTTCTTTATCGGAGGACACTTCATCCATACGCTGCTTCACCCCAAGGATTTCAGTATCTCTGATTTCAAGCTCCCCTCGCATTAGATCATCTTTTCGCTTAATCTAAAAGAATCAAGGCAAGGTATTTAGCTCTTAATTGGCTAGAGCACAAAAGTAAGCCCACGAAGGTCATATTACCTGATCATCGAGATCGGCCTGCTCTCGAGACATCCTCTCCAAATGTGCTCGAAGGTCACCTAGCTCCCCTTTCTTTTGGGCATAAAGGGCCTTAAGTTCGTCCAATTCAGAAACAAGCTTCCTAAATTCGTCCTCACAACGAGCCAACTCTGCTTGTGACTTGGAAAAGGCTTGGTGAGAGAGCTTTAAGTCCTGAAGACACAGAAGAAGAGAGTCGGAAAAACAAGAATCGAAACTCAACATACAGCGGTCGAAGTTAAGATTATCTGTTACTGAAGCTTCTCGGATTCCTCAAAGATCAACGAGGTGTCGATATCGGGGCCTTCCTCAACCCCAGTAAAACATCCTTCAAACGTAGTGTTCTCTCGGGGGGATGCCCCCTCGATGGGAATTTTCATATCCTGGGCATCCCGTATCTGCCTAGGAGAGAAGGACGGGCCAGGCAGAGGCTCATCTACATTGATCACCTCGACTGGTTCAACGGGGACCCTCTCCCCCCTCCGAGGGGCTTCATCATTTGTTTCATCGGGTTCATCAGCCAGGTGCCCCTCGGCACCTAATGTGCTTGGGTCGTTGGTCGGCACGGGGACTTCGTCCGAATTCCCCTTAACAATCCCCCTATCTCGGGTCGGGACCACCTCGACATCCTCCGACTCAGCCACCTTCGGCTCAACAGACTTCGAGGCAACAACACTTCTTCTCCCTCTAAGTGCCAACATGCAGTCATCACTTTCTTCGCCCTCGGCACGAAGATCTTCGGTCGCTTCCCGAGTTAAGGCCGTTTAATCGGCCTCGGGCTTTTGAACCTTAGACTTCTTTGGCTTCTAGGACCCGATCGGCGATTTCTTCTTTCTCTTTTTCTCCTTAGCAGGTTTCGGGGTATCTGCTTCCCCAGGCGGGGGTTCCCTTATCAAAACGGCCTCTCCAAGGCCTGCATAGGCACAAAAGATGAGAGTGCTAGCGAGAGGTATTCTTCTCTAAAAAAGAGCTCAAGTATGAACAGAGATAAAAACTTGCCGAGATTTTTGGCCTCCCAACGAGTCTTATCCAGATTACGCCACACGCGCTTAGCATAGGGGCAGATCAAATCAAGTCATCGGACCCAACCCGGGAGATCGTTGACAGCACCGGGGTACCACTCGGTAGCTATATCACAGAAGAAAGTTAATTCAAAATCAAAAAAAAATATCAGATCAGCGAAACATGTTTACTTACAATTCATATTCCATTCCTCGGGGAACGACATTCTTTCAGCAGGGATCAGGTCCAAGGTCCAAGTCGGACAAAAGGACTCATCCACCCTCGATCCTTGTCTTCATCGATGCTAGCAAAAAAGGCCTTCGAGGATCGACATTTTAGCTTAATTAGACCACCTCGATACAGTCGGGGGCTATACAGTCTAATTAGATGGTCAAGGGTAAAAGGCGTCCCCTCAACCATGTTTGAGAAATACCTAATCATATAAACAATGCGCCAGAATGATGGGTAGATTTGTCCAAGCGTCACCGATATTGTATGTAGAAATCGAGGATCACTGGTTCTATCGATGGTGAAGAGGCTTCTACCAGGCCTAAGGTGAAAGGATATGTGTATACACTGAGGAAGACGGCTTTGTGCTTGGTTATGTCTTCTCCTCGTGAAGGAATATCCACTTGCACCGCCTACGGCCAACAGCAGTCAACCCTCACTTTCTCGATTTCGGTTATTAAGCTGATATATCGTGACATGGGTTCACATCGTCCCGGAACAGAGGAGGGGTTTTCAACCTAGAAGCCAAAAGATGTATCACAAGGCCCAGGAGTACACTCCTCGATACTAGGAGGAACTACCAATTTACCTTTGGTCGTTCGAGAAGACGATGAAGATTTTTCCTTTTGAGGAACAGTTTTAGAAGTTTTTGCCATCTCTAAAAGCGAAAGATCCAAGGGGATGGAAAATGTTGTTAGAAAAGAGAAGGGAGAGTTCAAGGAAATTGAAAAGGGCTAAATGAAATTTTTGAAGCACTAAGAGAATGATATCCACAAGGTTATGGGGTTTGTATATTTATAAAGATCGTTTGAATGTGCTAAGGAAGCCAATAGGCCGACCGTCGGCCGCCTACAATTAATGCTTCTGGGAATCGTACAAAAAGCAACGCTTCAGTTTCTTCAATCGTTTATGTCATGATGTTGACGTTAGGACCCAAACATCGGGAACCGGATTGTCAGAAATTATTAAAGAACAGTCTACGAGTCGAGTTCGAGCAAACGCTCGTTCGATTATTTTGGTGCAAGGGCTACCGAGTTCGAGCCAGTTCTCACTCGGGGACTATTAATAAACCATCAAGGCTATCTTTATCTCAAGTTCGAGCAAATGCTCGTTCAATTATTTTGGCCCAAGGGCTACCCGAGTTCGAGCCAGTTCTCACTCGGGGACTATTAATAAAGCCTCAGGGCTATCTTTATCTCAAGTTCGAGCAAACGCTCGTTCGATTGTTTTGGCCCAAGGGTTATCCGAATTTGAGCCAGTTCACACTCGGGAACTATTAAGAAAGCCTCAGGGCTATCTTTATCTCAAGTTCGAAGAGACGCTCGCCCAAATATGTTAGCCCAAAGGCCGCCCGAGTTGAGTATGTCCTCACACAGGGACTGTCCATAACGCCTTAGGGTTGTCCTTATTTTAAGTTCAGAGCAACTTTCGCTTAGTTAGGGGCTACCCGATTTCAAGTAAACTCTCACTCGGGGACTATTTGTAGAGGCCTAAGGGCTATATTTATTTTCAGATCATCGAACGAATAGGCACCCGATTGCTAAATCCAAAGGCTATTTGGGTTCGAGAAAATTCTCACTCGAGGGCTGCCGACAAAGCCTGAAAGGGCTAGATTTATTTCAAAAATCAAGACCCAGCTCCCACTAAATTCGGGCTCAAAAGTCCTGGTGACCTAAATTCGCATCAGATCAATCCAAGCTCAGTCCGAGGGATAACAAAGGACTTCGAGAAGCATCGCATTAATTAAATTAAAACCCCGGGGTTTATTATTGTTATGTTCCGAATCCGATATTCGGACCAATCGTTAAGGTCGTACATCTGGTCTTTTCACAAATGAAAACAGAATGGAGTTCAACACAATTGAAGGCAAAATGAAGATATTCTTATATTAATAAAAGATGATTTACAAAGCCCACGAGGGGCCCTTACACAGAAACGAAGAAGCATGAAACAACAAACCAATGTTGCCTAATCTAATTTTGAGGGATTATCTTCAAGAGCAACATCCTCGAGAACCTTTTTTTCGGAGACTTCACTTCGATCTTTAGAACGTTGCCTTCGAGAATCTCCTCCGAAGCAGCAATAGATGAAGATAAGGCTATAGCCTATCAAAGAGCAAAAGCTTTTAACAAGCAAAGAAAATTGTTGCTTAGTGAAAAGCTTGGTGAGTACGGGTCTCGTCAGCACTACTATTGTGAAGCCATTTCTTGAGACATTGTACCAGTGTGGGATGCAAAAGTTAGTAGATAGTGCCACCTCACTCCATGGAAACCAAAAGAAGTGAAGCGCCACACCAGGTTGAAGTTAAGACAGATGAGTAGCAATTTACAGTACACATATCTTCTGATACGGGAAAAATTTGATGCCCTCCTCTCATCGATTCAGGCCAGCAACAACAACAACAACAACTCAACATAGTTCCTCTCGGAGGGAAAAGGTTTCGAAGAAGAGCCATAACATAACTGATAAGGTTGCTGCCTTGTGACCTTATGGTCACAGGTTTGAACCATAAGAATAAGAGATCAGAAGAGGATACAG
This sequence comes from Nicotiana attenuata, assembly GCF_001879085.1. Classification (NCBI taxonomy): domain Eukaryota; kingdom Viridiplantae; phylum Streptophyta; class Magnoliopsida; order Solanales; family Solanaceae; genus Nicotiana; species Nicotiana attenuata. Next base: position 56,261,876 of record NC_031993.1, read on the forward strand.
AGAAAAGGAAGGACTAAAGATTGTTGAAGAAAGAATGAATGAAACTTTAGTTTCAGAAATCCCAAATTTATAGAGGAATGGCGACGAAACTAACGGCGTATTCAATGTTTTTGGGGAAACGAACCGGTAGAGCATTCAATGTTTTTGGGGAAACGAACCGACAGAGCACTCAATGCTTCTGGGGGGGATAAATCGACGGGTCGTTTCAATCATTTCAAACGCCAGCGTCGTCAGCATAACGTCATCACAAGGGGTTCGAGACAGTCGAAGTCAAGATCGTTTCTTATCTTTTCATTCTAAGAAACGCGGGGACTATCTGTATACGGTCAAAATCGGAGAGTTCGACTTTAGGGCTACTGTGGCACTCCAACGCCCGACCTCAAGGAGCTCGAAGTGGAATTTGAAGGCGGACCCCGAGGTGCATCCCTCGAGGGGGCACATCGAAGGTCGATCTTAGAGCGGCACAGGTCGGTGATCGACATGGAAAGGCGGGAAACCCCCGAGGACACTCGATAAGGACTGACAAAGTCTGCAAGAGTAGTACAAATCCACACTGAGCCATTACACAACTGTACTAGTAGCTTTTATTCTTTATTTATTAAGGCATTTGCTATATTGGGATTCACCCCTCCTATATAAGGGGAACCTTTGTTATTTTGTAAGGGACCTTGATATTGAATAACATACAACATTCTCTGCTCTCTTTGCTAAAATAACTGTTCTGCACATTTATTGCCTATTCTTGCATTGTTCATTTATTGTTCTTCATTAATCATAAAAAGGCCATCTATAAAGCCCTCACTACCATTGATTCTTTATCAATAGTTCATCGTTATTAGCCCCATCTTGCCCTCGAGGTCCTGCTTCAGCCAGCTCGAGGCCCAGCTTCGTGACCCCATTGGTTTGCATATCTTATTCTCTTTATTTATACCTAACATCTATTGCTTAACAGCTAGCATTTAAATAAATCACGTATTTTTAGAACCACAAAATCAAGTATAATTTTAGTTACCATTTTCAACGTAAACAACTATGTTTCAAAACTTGCACATCAATGTATTTATTACTCATATAATTGTAGTTTTATAGTATTGGAATATGTAAAAGATGGTTTTGTGATCAATTTATCAAGCTGCTCAATAATGATATGAGTTTGAGATGTTTTGAACAAACTCAAGTTGATCATATTCAAGTGAACTCTTGCCTCCAACTACTTCTCCCTACAGCTGTAGGTAAAACGTAGAAAAAAGAGTTATATGGTATGCAAAGGCGGAGTCAGAATTTTAAATTTATGGGTTCGGGATCGTTAAAATAGCACGGTATAGCCAGTTTTCGGACTGGTCATTCAAAAATAGCCAGCGTTTACCAAGTCAATGAAAAATAGCCACGATTTTGCTGCAGCAGAGACCGGTCCAGCATAATATACTGGAGTTCGGTGCACCAGTGTATGAACTCCAGCATATTATGCTGGACCGGTATACTTTGCTGGCTCCAGTATAATATACTGGAGACTGGAGCACCGGTGCTCCAAACTCCAGTATATTATGCTGGACCGGTATACTTGCTGGAACTCCAGTATATTATGATGGAGTTCTAGTGTACTTATGCTGGAACCCCATCATATTATGCTGGAGTTCCAGCATACTTATCTTGGAACTCCAATATAATATGCTGGAGTTCAAGTATACTTATGCTGGAACTCCAGCATAATATGCTGGCGTATTTTCCGGGTCTTGAACGGTGTTTTCGCTCAGATTTATCTTTACACGAAAAATGGCTAAATATCGATTACTTTTGAAACTGGGCTATTCTTGAACGACCAATTATAAATCTGGCTATTTTTGAATTTCACTTTAAGTTATCGAATTCTGAATTAATAATTTTTATAGATTTAATAAAAATTTTAAGACAAATATAATTTTAATCAAAGCGACTGAGTTTGGCTGAGCCCGCAGCAGACACTATGGCTCCGCCTATGATAATGTGCATAACAAAAATTTAGAGGACTATAATAGAATTAAAGAGAGAGGACAGTATTTATTATTCTCAAAAATGCTGACGACAGCACACATCAGGCCCTAGCCTTGTTCATAAATCATACAAGCATCACGCTAATTCTTCTCACTCTAAAGAAAAAACTACAGAGACAAATTGTTGGGCTGCCCCATTAAATTACATCAACAACTGGATAAGATTCAGAATCATAAATTATGGACTTGGACTTCTTACAGTTGTTCCTGACGGCCGTCAGCTCATATGGCGAAACGTTAGTGCCGAGCCACTGCTCCACAGTGAAAAGCTGCTGGTTGCATTGTTTGTGGGCTCCAGTAACGGTAACTTCGACGTAGTTACAGTACCATCCGGCATGTGCGCCCGATCCATCAGAAGTCAGATTCATTTTGCAGATCGGCCCAGTCAAACATGGACCACGTCCACTGAATATATCCAAGTTTCCTCTTTCGAAATAGTTGTAACCTGGGCCCATAAGCCCACCCCATGCCTCTAAGTTCTTGATTCTTATCCCATAGCCATCGGCATCGTAGACAGTCAAACTAATGTTTGAGTCAGTTCCAGCCTTTATGATTGATCCAGTTCGAACGTAAGCTGTGTACACACAATCATCTTCCTGCATTTTTAAATCAAATCAAATAAAATTCAGATGAGCAATTATACACACACACATAAAGTAGTGAGTTTGACCGAACTCGATGCGTCTATTCTAGATCTGCCACTATTGCAAGAAGAGAGGGGTGACTTACAGATGCCGAAATAAAAGATATGGAGATGAAGAAGAGGATGATCATGAAATGGAACCATATTTGGTTAACTTGAGCTACTCCCATGGTTTCTTGAACTCTCTTTCTGTCCAGTTGTTTCTTTCTCTAGAAAATGAAAGGATAAAGGCAAATGATTTTGAGGTAGTGAGAGTGAATAGTATGATAGTTTATTTATAGATTGGATCAAAGCTCAGAGTCAGAGGGGACCATATGTGACTCGTGAGCCACACTACTATTATAAAAATCGGAGTAGATGAATAAATAAAGATATACTATGACTCATGGCTAACTCGACGCGCACAGCATATACATGATTTCTAGACGATGTTCCCATTATATATCGCTACATCCTATAAGACCTTAACCATTGAATCCATAATTTATGGGGGGAAGAAACAAATCATCATCGTGGTGGGGTATATCTTGCTGTATTTTTTATATATCTAATAATTTCTTTTGTTTGTCAAATCCATTCAATAGCACCAAGAGGTGTTGTGATAGCGTTGAGATTCGATTATCCTTAATTAGAGATCTCAAGTTTAACCTTTAAAAAAAAATTCTGTTGGGTTTTTAAATTATTTAATTAATATATTAAATACTTAAAAGAGAGTGAATGGGAAATGGAGGGAAATGAAATTTTTGAGTGAAATTTTAAGTTCCCCCTCCCTTGGCAAATGGGCATTGTCCCATATTGGAAGAGGAAGAGGTTTTTTATGGGTATATAAGCAATTGCTCTTCTTCTAGCTCTTAAAGAGTTGAGAAGAAGGCAAGCCTCGCGCCGTCGTCGTCGCTCGCTCGGCTTCGGCTTACGGATTCGGATTCGGTCAAATGATTGATTGATTAACTTTTTAGACCAAATTTATTTGTTAATAGTAAAATATTAACAGAAATTTTATTAAATATTTGGTTTAATAACAAAATATTAATATTAAATCCAATCGTTTTTCTGTTTTGGTAATTGGATACTCCTACTCCCCTCAACTCTACTCCTCTCTATAACGCGACCCATAACTTTGGTGCAACGACGTAGGACAAAAATATCCAATTATACTCTTAACTTTATGTCATTTTCCTTTAGTTTGCAACAAATAAAGTTGTTCCTTATGGGAGATGCCTTGACCCCTTAAAGTTTATAGCTTAACTTTCTTTTTAGATGAAACATGAAGTAATCATTATTGTTTTAGAGGATATTTAACCACTGGAAACCTGTAAATCGGAGGAATTTGATAGAGTGTCAAGGATGGTCGGACATTTTCCACCCAGTTCTAGAGTTACAGGTGTTAAGTGCTTCGCAGCTGCTGACAT
>NC_031993.1:56266129-56272009 GCF_001879085.1 Nicotiana attenuata
ATTCAGATTTTTTGTGCAAGAATTATATTCAAAGCGGGCTGGAGGATGGTTTGTATAACGTCTACAGTGGCGTGGAAACGTCAAAGGAACTGTGGACTGCGCTTGAAAAGAAATACAAAACCGAAGATGCCGGGTTGAAAAAGTTTGTTGCTGCAAAGTTTTTGGACTACAAAATGGTAGATAGCAAGTCTGTTATTACCCAAGTCCAGGAATTGCAAGTGATTATTCACGATCTCCTTGCTGAAGGTATAACTCAATTTAATATTGATGTTGAAAGTAGTAATCTTAGTATTTTTACTAATAGAAATTTCATTGAAGGTCTTGTTATCAATGAAGCATTTCAAGTAGCAGCGATGATTGAGAAGTTGCCTCCTTTGTGGAAGGACTTCAAAAACTACTTGAAACACAAACGCAAGGAGATGTCCCTTGAAGATCTCATTGTTCGGTTGAGAATCGAAGAGGACAACAAAGCTGCGGAAAAGAGAGGCCGTGGAAATTCAACAATAATGGGAGCAAATATTGTTGAAGAGAACAAAAAGAGAAAGAAGGCTTCTGGACCGAAATACAGCCCAAGCAAGAAGCGGTTCAGTGGAAACTGCTACAACTGTGGGAAAACTGGACACAAATCTACGGAGTGTCGTGCTCCGAAGAAAGACAAGAAAAGGGGTCAAGCAAACATGGTTGAAAAGCATGATGATGTTGATGATTTATGTGCCATGCTTTCCGAATGCAACTTGGTGGGCAATCCTAAAGAGTGGTGGATTGATTCTGGAGCCACTCGCCATGTTTGTGCTGTTAGAGAAGCTTTTGCTTCTTATGCTCCCGTTGGACCCGATGAGACGATTTCTGTGGGAAACGCTTCAAAGGCGAAGATTGAAGGATATGGAAAAATATTTCTCAGAATGACTTCCGGCAAAGTGGTGACTTTGAACAACGTCCTTCATGTTCCCGAGATTAGGAAGAATTTAGTCTCTACTGGACTTCTTGTTAAGAATGGGTTTAAATGTGTTTTTGTTTCCGATAAGGTTGTAATAAGTAAGAATGAGATGTTTGTAGGAAAAGGTTACCTCACTGAGGGCCTTTTCAAGCTGAATGTAATGGTTGTTGAAAATAATAATAAAATTTCAGCTTCGTCTTACTTACTTGAGTCAAATGAATTATGGCATATACGTTTGGGTCATGTCAATTATAAAACCTTACGGAAAATGATTAATTTGGAAGTATTGCCCAAGTTTGAATGTGACAAATCAAAATGTCAAGTATGTGTGGAATCTAAGTATGTTAAACATCCTTATAAGTCGGTTGAAAGGAATTCAAATCCTTTAGACTTAATTCACACAGATATTTGTGACATGAAGTCAATACCATCTCGCGGTGGAAAAAAGTATTTCATAACTTTTATTGACGATAGTACTCGATATTGCTATGTTTACTTACTTAATAGTAAAGATGAAGCAATAGACGCATTCAAGCAATACAAAAATGAAGTTGAAACGCAACTTAATAAGAAAATCAAAATGATAAGAAGTGATAGGGGTGGTGAATATGAATCTCCTTTTGAACAAATATGTTTAGAATATGGAATTATTCATCAAACAACGGCCCCTTACACGCCCCAATCCAATGGGATTGCAGAAAGAAAGAATCGTTCATTAAAGGAGATGATGAACGCATTATTGATAAGTTCTGGTTTGCCACAGAACTTGTGGGGGGAAGCCATTCTTACGGCTAGCCGAATACTAAATCGAGTACCCCATAGCAAAACACAATCCATTCCATATGAAAAATGGAAAGGAAGGAAGCCCAACTTGAATTATTTTAAAGTGTGGGGGTGTTTGGCAAAAGTGCAAGTTCCTAAACCCAAAAGGGTAAAAATAGGACCGAAAACCGTTGATTGTGTTTTCATAGGATATGCAACTAATAGTAAAGCATATCGATTTCTGGTTCATAAATCAGAAAATCCCGACATTCATAATAATACGGTTATAGAATCAGATAATGCTGAGTTCTTTGAAAATATATATCCGTATAAAAAGGAATGTGAGTCGATTGGTGAAGGATCTAAACGACCTCGGGAAGAAATAAAAGAAAGTACACTTAACCAAGAAGATCCAAGACGTAGTAAACGTCAAAGAACGTCTACTTCATTTGGACCAGATTTTGTGACTTTCTTATTGGAAAATGAGCCTCAAACATTTAAAGAAGCTATGTCTTCTTCGGAATCATTGTTATGGAAAGAGGCGGTCAATAGTGAAATAGAATCCATACTAAACAACCATACATGGGAATTGGTTGATCTTCCTCCTGGAAACAAACCGTTGGGATCTAAATGGATCTTTAAGAGGAAAATAAAAGATGATGGTACTATTGACAAGTATAAGGCAAGACTTGTGGTCAAAGGGTATAGACAACGAGAAGGTCTTGACTACTTTGATACATACTCTCCAGTTACAAGAATTACATCCATACGAACGTTAGTAGCGTTAGCTGCAGTTTATGGTCTTGAAATTCCTTAAGCTTGTTATTACACTGTATTTGTAAAATAAATTCTGGAAATATAAATGAATATAAACAGTAATGAATATAAACAGAAATGACATAAACCAATTCGAGCCCACTGAATTCACAGTGTTTCCTTAAGGAATTTAATCCCCTCCTAGTACCCAAGGTTATGGATTATTTCCTCCCAGGATAGAACGAATGAAACACTGGGGTTTGAAGTACCACTACACCAGTGTGTAATTCGTTCTATCCTGGGAGGAAATAATCCATAACCTTGGGTACTAGGAGGGGATTAAATTCCTTAAGGAAACACTGTGAATTCAGTGGGCTCGAATTGGTTTATGTCATTTCTGTTTATATTCATTACTGTTTATATTCATTTATATTTCCAGAATTTATTTTACAAATACAGTGTAATAACAAATTCGTGTTAAGAAACGTTTTCCCTTTTTAATTAACTTTATGCAGTATAAATTATCGAATACCAAATGATCATAGAACAAATCCGTTGCAATTTCCCTAAATACTTATGACCAAATAAATAAAATATAAAGAACGTGTAAATTGAAGAGGAATAAATTTTTAGTGCCTTCAATTCAACCCGCATATGACCGCTCACCAATGCTAGCTAGTGCGTCGATGCAGGGTGGATACAATTATGTCAATCGCCGTAGTTTCTTGTCTTATTTCATCGCGTTTTGGTTTCAAATTTTAGTAAGTCGCATAGCATATAAGTTCTATATAATTAGGACGTCTGGACTTTTTAAAATCTACTATTCTGTGTGATTTAAGGGCATACTCTGAGAACTGAAATGTGATGCAAAGATTAGCCTAGCAATTTTTAAGAGGCTTTTTTCGGGACTCGCCCATGGCTCGCCCCTGGCGGCGCAATATCAAAGTGCCCTGAGGTTTTTACGCGAGGCTTAGCTCCATTGGGCTTATGTTTCAAGCGCCCAACTGTGCACCCTGAATACGCCTAACACTCAATATTCGGGGGCCGTACAATAGTTCCTGTACAAATCATACATCAAATTCCCTAATTAGCTTTGTTGACTCTCATAATTCTTTAAACAAATGAATGATAAAAGTTCTTTTCATCTATAGAGATATAAAAATTGAGAGTAACTCAAATAATAAGTAACAGTATTGCATATTACTTAATTGAATATCATGATGGTGAATTTCACTTGAATGTTTCATGTGAAAATAGATAACCAGAATTTATATCTTCGCTTGTCATTGATCTTCTTGTTTTAGTTCTATGTCTCTCAAATTTGAAGGCAGTTTTGTATTTGCTCGTGAAGGAATTATTTATTAAATTATAGTACTAATGAGGTTTATTATTTATTTACTTTCAGTGAGGTAAAACGTGTAGTTTGATAATAGTTTTTAAGAAATTATAAATTTTTAATTGTTTGAAAGTTAAGACGTTATGGTTGATTGTATCTCATAATAACTTTAACATTATTGAATATTTATACTAGTAAAAAAAATCAAGATATTTTATTTTCTATGAGTTTCTTTAATCCTTTTTAATTTTTGTTAAATTTAAAAGTAGGTTTTATATTTTTTGTATTATTGTGTCATTTTATTAATTTATAAATTATATTTCTTTAAGATCCGTAAGACTTACGGCTTGTGCCTCAGGGCTTTCGCCTCGCCCCATAGTGAGTAATATGTCGCGCCTTACGCCCTCTGTAACAACCCAATCGGTCGTTTTGAGAATTTGTATTCAGTTCGATAGTTTGAGGTCATGAGTAGCTCCATATGGTGTATTACTCGCATATGTCGTCGGTTTCGGTTTTCGAGTGGTTCGGGATTGATTTGGAAGAATGATTCTCATTTTTGAAGCTTTAAGTTGGAAGAGTTGACCAAATTTGACTTTTTTTTAAATTTGACCTCATATCATAGTTTTTATGGTTTCATTAGGTTCAAATGATGATTTTGAACTTGGGCGTATGTCCGAATTTCTATTTGGATGTTTGTAGAAGGTTTTGGCTCTATTTGGCGAAAGTTGACAATTTGAAGGTCTGAAAAGTACATTGGTTTGATCGGGAGTTGACTTTGATGTTATCGAGTTTGGATTTTGGTTCCGGGAGTTTGAATAGATTCATTATGTCATTTGAAACTTGTGTGAGAATTTGAGGTGATTCTGAGTTGTTTAGACGTGTTCGGCGTGAATTTAGAATTTGGAAATTTGAAATAGTTCATTAAGCTTGATTTGAGGTGTGATTCGTGATTTTGATATTGTTATGGGCGATTTTAAGGCCTTGAGTAGGTTCGTGTTATCTTTTGGGACTTGTTGGTATGTTCGGATGGGGCCCCCAGGGGCTTGGGTGAGTTTCGGGGTGATTTTGGATCATTTCGAATGGGTTTTCCATTGCTGGTTTGCTGGTGTTAGGTAATGCATTGCGATCACGAGCATGAGATCGAATTCGGGAAGAGTCAGATGAGCTGTAGGAGATTTTGTTCTACGCATTCGCGGTTAAGGGGGCACGATCGCGAAGGGTCTATGCGTTCGCAAAGGGCGATTGGGAGCTGGGAGTTTTGTACTTCGCGTTCGTGGGGTGTGTTCGCGATGTTTGGGCGTGCTAGTCAACGCGTTCACGAGCCATTTGTCGAATTTGCGGTGAAGGTTTTGGTAGGAGGCAGTTTTGTGCTTCGCGAACGCAAGGCTTCTTCCGCGTTCGCCAAGGGTTCGCCTGGGAAGTATTATAAAGTACTCTATTTTGAGTGTTTTGGTTATTTTATCACATTTTAAGTTGGGGAGCTCGAATTTGGGCGCTTTTGGAGAGGAGTTCCACCACATGAATTGGGGTAAGTATTTTTTACTCGGTTTTGATTATTTTACTTGATTCTATCTTCGATTTTGGCATTTAATTTGTTGAATTTAAAAGAAAAATTGGTGCTTTATGTCAAAAAGTTTCTGAAGTGAATAATTAAGTTTTGAACATTAATTCGGAGTTGGAATTGAATAAAGTTAGTATGGTTGGACTCGTATTCGAATGGGTTGTTGAAATTTGTGAGTTTTGTTGGATTCTAGGGTGCAGGTTCAGGTTGACTTTTTGGTTGACTTTGAGTATGTGATTAAAGATTCGACCTTTATCATTTGGATTTGCTTCCTATGGCATTTTTTGATAAATTTGAGTTGCTTTTGGCTAGTTTCGAGCCATTCGGAGGTCCATTTCTGCAGGATGTCGCTTCTAGTGTATCGACTTGGCTTGTTTGAGGTACGTATCTTTCCTAACTTTGTTGAGAGAATTTTTTCTACTGAATGATCTTATTTTCTATACGCGGGGTTGATGCATATACAAGGAGATGAGCGTATATACATGTGTCAGGGTTTCCATACCGGGGGGGGGTAGGGGGTAGGAAATT
>NC_031993.1:56272029-56333548 GCF_001879085.1 Nicotiana attenuata
GGGGGAGGAAATTATATGCTTTTTTTGTGGTTTGATGAACTTGGTGATTTTTTGACTTATGCTTTATTTAATTCTAGGACCAATAAACTCAATTAGTTGTGTTAGAAATCATGGTAGAACATATGGCACCTTAAAAAGGATCCATTGTGTTGTCTTCGTACTGTTTACATACTTAATTGACTGTAGTATCATGAACATCCATTTTTACCTGTTATTGTCTTGCTACCTCAGTTTCTCTATCCACAATAAAAGATGAGAATTGGGGCCTTAAGGCTATGTTTGGCACGAGGGTTATTTTCGTGCGCTTGATGTTGGCACGATGAGTATTGTCGTGTGGTGTGAGATAAGATTAGCCGGTTAGTTGTTACTGTGAGAAAAACTGGATTATTTCTTTTACGATTACTCATTCGTTATACACTTACATGTCCTCTACTTGGGTTCTTATTAATGTTGTTTCTTTGTATGTTACTTTCTTGTTTGTGCTCTTTATATAGTTATCTACGTGTTTCCTATTTGGGCCCGTTACTGTGATATTTATGTTTTCTACCTTGTTATGGTTACCTTACGTTCTTAATTGATTTACTTTTGCTACATGTCCCCCCGAATTCCTGCCCTTACTTGTTACTAGCCGTAAATTATCATGCCTCTATTTGTTACGTGATTTACTGATAAGGTGTCTTGACCTGTCACATGCCTTCACTTACTACCTGCCTTCACTTGCTATATGTCCTTACTCGATACATGCCTCCACTTGTTACATGATTCTTCTTATTATTTACCTTTATTTGATGCCCGCTTTTACTTGACGTACATCTTTCCTCGTCTTAAAATCACCAAAAATAACTAGACACGACCGATACACACGGTCTACAATAATAGAATCTCCTACTGGCGTGGACACATAAATAGGAGAGCTCAGGAAATCACGAGATATACCCAAATACGGAGCAAAGTAAGATGACACATTCTAATAAGTGGATTCCAGATCAAATAAGATTGATACATCTCTATGGAAAACCGGAACCGTACCTGTAATGACTGCGTCTGAAGCAACTCCCTCCGCCCTACCCAGAACAGCATAGAATCTAGCCTGTCCTCCCTCTCTAGAGCGACCTCGACTTGCCTGCCTCCACCCCTAGCTGGCTGTGTGGGTGGAGTGGCAACTGGGGCAGCAACCATGGCCTGAGAAGTCTGTGGACCTGACTGAATCTGTGGAGCCTGAGTGATCTATGGAGGTGCACCCCTCTTTAGTTTGGGGAAGTCTCTAACCATGTGGCAAGTATCACCACACTCAAAGCAAGCTCTCAGTAGACGTAGCTGCTGGGACTGGCTCGGGCCTGGTCGGCTGGACTGACCGGTGAAGGCACCCCGTGCAGGAGGTGCACTAGAAAGTCGCCGAGCAAAGTGTGCAACCTGAGACCTCGGAACAACTAGGGAACCACTAGAAGTAGGAAGTGATGAATGAAGTAGACGACTCACATAGCCTCTACCATGACGGGCTGAAGCTGCAGCGTGACCACCACTAAATCCTCCCGTAGCGTGAGGCCTTTTGGCCTCCCTATCATCTCTCATGGCCCCTCATACCCTCCAACCTCCGTGCAATCTCAACCACCTGCTAATATGGAGTATCTGTCTCCAACTCTCTAGCCATGCTGAATCTAATACCATAGTTGAGCCCCTCGATAATTTGACGGACTCGCTCCCTGACTGTAGAAACCAAAGCAGGTGCATGTCTGCACAAATCACTGAATCAGACAGCATACTCCGACACGGTCATAGCACCCTGGAGCAACTGCTCAAACTCCGTGCGCCATGAATCCCGAAGGGTCTAGGGAACAAAATCCCTCAAGAATAACTCTGAAAGTTGAGTCCATGTAAGTGAAGCCTCCTCGGCTGGGCTACCCTCCTCGTACACTCGCCACTACTAATATGCCACTCCGGATAGCTGGAAAGTAGTGAAAGAAACCCCGCTCGTCTACATAATACCCACAGTGCGGAGAATACGGTGGCACTCCTCAAGAAAACTCTGTGCATCCTCTGAAGCCAAACCAGTGAAAGTAGGAGGATGATGCTTCTTGAACCTCTCGAGCCTAAGATTCTCCTCCTCAGATGCTGCTTCCCTAACCACGAGCTGAACCAAAGCAACAGGCTGCACCGATATAACCTCTGGGACTAATCTACCTGGACCCGCTGCTCTAGGGTACGGGCCACGGGAGTATGGTCTCCTCCCCCAGCCTGAGATGTTGCTGGTGCAAGTGGAATCAACCCCGCCTGAGCTAAGGCACCAAACATGCTAAAGATCTGTGCGAGAGTCTCCTGAAGTGCAGGGGTGGCAATAGGCGCCTCAGGTGCCTGTCCCCCAACTGGAGCTACTGGTGGCTTCTTTGTCGCAACTCCAGCAGGTGCTCTGGCTGTACCACGTGCCCGTCCTCGGCCTCTGCCCCGGCCCCCGCCTCTTGCGGCTCTAGCTAGGGTGCGGGTGTCTGATCGTCTGATCTAGCAGTGCGTGTCCTCACCATCTGTGAGAGAATAGAAAGTCAAAGATTCAGTTTTCAAAGTCAACTAATTCGCACAATAAGGAATCAAAGAAGTGAAGTTTTCCTAAATGCTCTGTAGCCTCTCCAAGGTAAGTACAAAACTCTCCGTACTGATCCGCAACACTCTACTAAATCTGCTTATGACTCGTAACACCTATGAACCTAGAGCTTTTATACCAACTTGTCACGAACCCAATTTCCCTCCGTAGGATGTCGTAATGGAACCTAGCCTCTACGACTAGGTAATCCTAATATTTGATAGCGATTGAACAGATGAAATTAATAAATTACTTAAAACCAATTTGATAAACTCATATAACTTCTAAAAAATAGAAACTCAACCATACAATTCCCAAGAACTGTGGAACAGAGTCATAAGCTCTATAGAATAAAACTAAGATATCTAATACATCACTGTTCGAAAGAAATACAACAGGAAGTAAAAGAGGGAAGGTGACTCCGAGGCCTGCGTCGACGCCGGCAGGCATACCTTGAAGTCTTTGTAGGGCAGCTACAATTGATCTCTGACGACCGGCACAGGCAGCTACTAAGATATCTAATACATCACTATTAGAAAGAATTACAACAAGAAGTAAAATAGGGAAGGTGACTTCGAGGCCTGCGGACGCCGGCAGGCATACCTTGAAGTCTCCGTAGGGCAGCTACAATTGATCTCTAACGACTGGCACGAGAAGACGTACCTGGATCTGCACAAAATGTGCAAAAGTATAGAATGAGTACACCACAATGGTACCCAATAAGTATCAAGACTAACCTCAATACAATAGTGACGAGGCCAGGTCAAGACACCTACTAGGATATAAATAAACAGTATAAAAATGTAATAAGGATAAATAATGGAAAGCGGATAAATAACTGATACGAAACAAGATAATAACATGAACTAATGCCGGAAGTTTAAACATGGAACTAACATAAGGAAGCAGCTAAGAGAACTCAAGTGATCATATACGGACAATAACTGTTAAACAAGGAAGAACACAACTGCAAGAAAAGTTGCCACCCAAAACCACTTGCAACATGAGGTAAACAATAAGAATCACAACGAGGTGCCGCCTCGTATACAATGAGAATCACCACCAAGGTACCGCCTCGTATAAATCAAGAATCACAATCGAGGTACCACCTCGTATTCAAAATTCCCAATCTCAATCACAATCTTTCCTTATACTGTTGCTTGAGCCTCATATTTGAAATAGGTTTTGAAAATATTTTTTCCAAAATAGCTACAAACACTTTAGCTCACCTTATGACGCCGCGTGACTTCACATAATTCCCCTTTAAGCAACACGCACATAAGTCCCATCTTATACCGCCGCGTGCACATCAACCCCAAGCCTTATACTGCTGCATGCGCGTCAATATCACATTACAATAACAACTCGCACCACATGTGTCCATATATCTCAATTTTCAAAAAATCCACAATATCAATGTTTTCAAAACGATAGCCCACAACTCCACCACAACGGGTACAAGAATATCAACAACAACAATGAAAGTAAAATGCTCAAAAAGAAGATGTTTCAACAATAACAATTTCGCCTCAACGTGATAATGACTTCCACCACTTCAACACCAATAACTCAACATGAGAGACAATGCATAACCACGATGTTCAATAAGAAATACTCACAATGGAAGAGATAACATATAGCAATAACTTCAAATAATGGTAATCAACAATGAAAGAGGTAACATGAACAATAACTTCAATTAATGATAATCAACAACGAAAGAGATAACATATATAATGACTTCAAATAATGATAATCAACAATGAAAGAGATAACATGTATAATGACTTCAAATAATGATAATCAACAATGAAGAGATAGCATGTGACAATAAAGGAGACCACAAGTTCAACTAAATTATGAGAGCAAATTATCAATTAGGAGGTAGAACAAGTGTTAACGAAATCATTTAAGGCATGTAAGGATGGAATAACACTAGTAAGAATAGACTGACTAACAGAATTTAGAACATGATATGGCATTTCAATTAAGCATGAAAATAGTCTAAGTACCCTAAACTGGACAAATACCACGTACAACCCGTGTACCCACTCGTCACCTTGCGCACACGGATTTCACTTAGCACAATTGAATCAAACAATACCTATCCTAAGGGGTAGTTTCCCCCATACGAAATTAGGCAAGACACTTACCTCGACTAGGCCAACTCAACCCTCGAAAATTACTTTTCCCTTAAAACTCGCCTTCACACGACTCAAATCTACCCAAAATTAACTCAATATCATCAACCAATGTAAGAGAAAACAATTACAATAAATAAAGCTTTGATCTTTACACTTTTCCCAAAAACTCAACAAAAGTCAACCTGGGGCTCGCCCGGTCAAAACCCAGTTCCAATGGTAGATTCTGTCTACCCATGACCCCACGAGTTCATATATGTAATTAGTTTTAAAATCCGAGTCCAAATCGACTTTCAAAACTCAATTCTCATTTTTCAAAAACATGACAAAGTTTCACAATTATTCACTTTGATTCATATGATTTTAATGTTAAAATCTAAGATATAATTGTTGTCCTAAGTGAAGTTTGTTTTGATTATTGACAAAGGAACTCAAGCATGAACCAGGTCCATACACAATGTACATAGACACGGGGAGATTCGAGCATAAGGCATGCACGTGAAGTAGATAAGCTTAAGTGGTTATATCTGATACATCTCCTAAATGAAAAGGTTGCATAAGTGATAAGGAGAAGGAGTCCTTACTTGAAGAAAACTCTATCCTAGATAAGGGAAGAGTTAGATATTGAACATAACTAGAACTCTTCCACCAAGGAAGAGTATAGTATTAGAACTTTAGTTATTTCCAATTCCACTAACTCTATATATTTCAGGATGTTCTCATTTTACAGGCACGCACAAATGCTGAAGTTAAACGTGAGTTGAGAGCAAAATAGCAAGGCATTTCAAGCAATTCTTGTGTGATTCAAGTGCGCGAACCTGAAGCTACAGGAACCAGATAGAAGAACCAGTTCCAAGTGCCTGGCTTTTATTCTAGTTTCATTGTAGTAGGGCTTTTGAGTGTACCTTTCAACTTTATCTAGAAACGTTTGTACTAGGTACTTTGAGTAATATATTCAAGTTAGATTTAACTTGAAGTTGTCGCAACAGCTTGAGGCTGGTTTTCACAAAGGGTTAGAGGTAATCCTTAGGTTTACAAAGAGTTTTGCCAATGCTGTTTTTGGCTCAGTGATTTAGTGAAGTGTTGGGAAAATCCTACTGTGTAGTAGGTCGTATTTTTTTACCTTTTGAGCCAGGTGTTTTCCACGTAAAAGTACTTGTGTTCTATACTTTCTGCATTTATTATTCTGCAACAGTAGTATAAGGAATATATAGAAGAACCAAGTCTTTCTATAATCTGTTCATGCAAAAATTGGACACCACACAAATTACCCCCTTCCTTGTGTAATATTGAACTATAAAACATCAATTGGTATCGGAGCAGGTTATCCTTGAAGAGGCTAACACCTTAGGAGAAGATCAAGATGAGTGCACCACATGGAAACTAGGAAGGGCAATCCACTACTAGGCCACCACTCTTTAATGGCCAGTACAACTCTTGGTGGAAAGACAGAATGAGAGATCACATTCAAGGAGAGGACTATGAGCTATGAGACATTGTCACTAATGGTCCACTGGGTACCTTGAAGAAAAATGCTGAAGGAGTAGATATGCCAAAGACAAGAGAGGATTGCACTATTGAGGACTTGAAGAAGTGGGAGAAGAATGCTAAAGCCAATAAATGGCTTGTTTTTGGACTTGGTCCAGATGAGTATAGCAGAATCTATGGCTGTGCCACTGCTAAGCAAATTTGAGACACACTGCAAGTGGCTGAGATCCACTGGAACTCTATTGTACTCTCAGTATGAGAACTTTTCTATGAAGGATGGAGAAACCATTCAAGAGATGCACACAAGATTCACTACACTGACAAATGAGCTAAAATCTCTTGGAAGGATTATTACTCAAGAAGAACGAGTCGAGAAGATACTAGGGATTTTCTTATCACTTGGGAGAGCAATATCACTACCATTTAGGAATCAAAAAATATTGCCACTCTTCCATTAGATGAATTGATTAGAAATCTCACTGCCTATGAACTTAGGATACAAACCATGAAGGTGGATGTACTTACTTGGCACTCAGAATCACTGAAGGTTCTGATCTGGTAGATGATGAAATGGCTATGATCACCAGAGACTTCAAGAAGTACCTGAAGAGAGGAAACGGTTCTTCAAGAAGTGGAAGCTACAGCAAGTCAAAAGCTCATGAGAAGCAAGCCAAAATGGTTGCTACAAGTGTGGAAAGACGGATCACCACATCAAGAACCGTCCTTTGTGGGAAACTGAATGGAAGAAGGAAAAAGCTGAAAGAAGGAACACGTTCAACCCAAGAAAGGATAATCCAAGGCTATGGTCGCTGCTTGGGGAGAAAGCTCAGATGATGATGATGATGACCGAGCACTTATGGTCATTGGAGAATCTGATGAAGAAACTGAGGTAAGTGTCTTTCATCTCAAAGACAAGATTAAATTTTTGTCTAAAGAAAGGTTATCTGAGCTGCTACTAGAGCTAATTAATGAATCTGAGGATGTAGATAATGAAAAGAAACAACTGTCAAAAGAATTGTGTGATTCTAAAAGCTAAGTGCAAAAACCTAGAATTTAGGGCTAGTGAAACTGAAAGTGAAAATCCTGTGTTGAAGAACCAGGTTCATGCACTTGACACAACTTTCCTAAAGCTTAGATCTGAAAATATAAAATTGAAATTAGGAACAAAAAAAAAGAAATCTGATCACACACAACTCACTTTAGAAGAAAATATAGGAAAAACAAAAGATAAGTTGTACAAGAGAGATGAACAGGTAAGAATCCTAAAGGAGGATCTAAGCAAGGTCAAGCATGAGCTAGACAGAACTTGTAAATGGAACAGGTCTTCTGATGCACTTTCATGCCTACAAGAACACCATAGTAGCAACATCAGAGGATTTGGCTTTAGGAAATCTGCATCTAAGTGGGATCCAAAAAGCAAGTACCTCACACTTCCTGAGAACAAGATTTGCACACACTGTGGTAACACTGGTCACTATAAAAGTGAATGTACTAGAAAAGAAAAGGCAAGTCAAAAGAACAAAGATTTTGTTCAAGGAGAAAATAGACTGCCAAGTTCGGCTAAAAAGAATTTAATTCATCCTTTTGCCTATAGAAAGGGACCCCAAACTAGTTTGGGTTCCTAAGACTAACCCCTGATTTCCTTTTGCAGGTCCAAGTGAAGGGGAGTATCCAAATATGGTATATGGATAGTGGCTGCTTAAAGCATATGACAGGAAGAAAGAACCAGTTCCTTTCACTTGAGGACCTTAAAGGAGGTAATGTCTCCTTTGGAAATGGTAGGAAAGGTGAGATCATTGGGGTTGGAAAGGTAGGCAAGACTGATTCTCACTCTATTGAGAATGTCTACTTGATAGATGGACTGAAGTACAGTTTGATAAGTGTATCACAATTGTGTGATAGAGGTAACATGGTAGCATTCACCTCTACAAAATATTTTGTGATTAATCTTACCACTGAAAAGATAGTTTTGCAGGGAAAAAGAGTGACCAACATATATGTTGTGGATCTATCCACATTTTCAGATAATGAACTTACTTGCTTAAGTGTGTTGGATAATGATCCCCCTCCTTTGGCACAAAAGACTTGGACATTCCAGTCTAAGCCAACTCAACAAACTAGTCTCCAAGGACTTGGTGATAGGGATACCTAACATTAAGTTCAAGGAAGATAAAGTTTGTGAGGCCTGTGCAAGTGGGAAGCAGGTAAGATCCTCTTTCAAAAGAAAAAAAATGGTAAGCACTACCAGGACGATGGAACTGGTCCATATGGATCTTTGTGGACCAATGAGAATATTGAGCAGAAGTGGTAAGAGATATGTTATGGTGCTTGTTGATGATTACTATAGGTTTACTTGGACATTGTTGTTAACATCTAAAGATGAAGCATTTGACATGTTCACTTCTTTTGTTAGAAAAACTCAGAAATAATTAGGTAATCAACTTGCATCAATTATGTATGATCATGGTACTGAATTTAAGAATGCTAAATTTGCCGAATTTTATGATGAGCATGGCCTAAATCATAATTTTTCTGCTCCTAGGACTCCACAACAAAATATAGTAGTTGAAAGAAAGAATAGGACATTGGGAGAAATGGCTAGGACTATGCTTCTTTCTAGTAAACTGCCCCGGAAGCTATGAACACTGCATGCTACATCATAAATAGGTGCATGACTAGACCTCTTGTTGAGAAGAATCTCTATGAGTTACTTAAAGGGAGAATGCCAAATATATCCCATCTTAGGGCATTTGGATGCAAGTGCTTTGTGCACAATAATGGTAAAGACTCCCTATGTATGTTTGATCCTAAAAGTGATGAGGGAGTATTCTTGGGATATTCTTCACATTGTAAGGCTTATAAGATTTATAACAAAAGAACTATGTGTGTAGAAGAAAGTGTACATGTGGTTTTTGACGAAACTAACATTCTTTTTGAGAGGCAGGAACATGATGACAAAGCAATTGGGCCGGTAAGAAACTCAAATAAAACCACAACCCAGAGTGAAGCTGCACCAGAGGAAGGAACAGGTCTTTAATTCCACCCAGGGCAACCTGATAAGGGGATATGGACAAAGAGGAGCTGATCCTCAAACCTCGAGGGAACATGTCCATGAACCTGTTCCTCAACAACAAAACATTGAAGGAACATCTAGGGGAAACCAGTCGGTTGTGAAACCTTACAAGTATCAAAATTCTCATCCCATTGAGAACATAAATAGTGATCCAATCTGTGGAATCAAAACCAGATCTTGCTTGAAGAATCTTTGTGCTTTTGATACTTTTTTATCTCTTGTTGAACCTAAAAATGTTGCTGAGGCTTTGTAGGAAGCAGACTAGGTGAATGCAATGCAAGATGAACTCAACCAATTTGAGAGAAGTCAAGCTTGGCATCTGGTACCAAGACCCAATGACAGATCAGTAATTGGAATAAAATGAGTCTTCCGAAACAAACTTGACGAAGATGGAATAGTTGCAAGGAACAAAGTAAGATTTGTGGTTCAAGGATATAGTCAAGAGGAAGGCATAGACTATGACGAGAATTTTGCTCCAGCTGCAAGATTGGAAGCAATTAGACTTCTTATAGGCTTTGCTGCTTACATGGAATTCACTCTCCATCAGATGGATGTCAATAGTGCCTTCCTCAATGTCTATCTCAAGGAAGAAGTGTTTGTCAAGAAACCTCCGGGGTTTGAAACCAAGGAATTTCCTGATCATGTGTACAAGATTGACAAGGAACTTTATGGGCTCAAGCAGGCTCCAAGAGCATGGTAAGAAAAATTATCAAAATTCTTGCTTGAACATGGCTATAAGAGAGGTAAAATTGACAACACTTTGTTCTTCAAAGAAAAGGTAAAGATCTCTTGGTAGTTCAGATATATGTTGATGATATAATCTTTGGAGCAACTACTGATAAGTTAAGTAAAGGATTTGCTAAACTAATGGGGAGTGAATTTGAAATGCGTATGACGGGTGATCTTAATTTCTTTTTAGGCTTACAAATTAAACAAAATTCAAATGGAACTATGATCCATCAGCAGAAGTATGTGAAAGAATTGCTTAAAAGGTTTAAAATAGAAGACTCCAAAGAAATTGACACACCTATAGCAACAACCACAAAATTGGATATAGATGAACCTGGTTCATTTGTGATCAGAAGTTGTACAGGGGAATGATTGGCTTTTTGTTATATCTCACTGCTAGTAGACTTGACGTTATTTTTAGTGTAGGCCTTTGTGCTAGATTTCAGGTAAATCCAAAGGAGTCTCACTTGACTATTGTCAAGAGGATCTTGAGATACCTAAAAGGCACCACTGACCTCCGTCTATGACATCCAAAAGGTAGTAATTTCAACTTAGTGGGATATGATGATGCTGATTATGCAGGTTTTCTTATGGATAAAAAGAGCACCTCAGGTATGGAACACTTTCTTGGCTTGTCTTGTATCTTGGGTAACCAAAAAGCAAAATTCTGTGGCCTTGTCTACTGCTGAACCTGAGTATGTTGCTGCTGCCTCATGTTGTGGATCAAACAACAATTAATGGACTTTGGAATTGATGTAGGTTGTATCCCCATCTTTAATGATAACATTAGTGCAGTTAGTATGACCAAGAACCCGGTTCATCACAAAAGAACTAAGCACATAGATGTTAGACATCACTTTTTGAGAGACAACTATGAAAATGGTTTGATCACTGTGGAATTTTGTGCTACTGGCAAGCAATAGCTGACATCTTCACATAAGCTCTAAATAGATATCACTTTGAAAGGAATATGTTAGAATTAGGGATGATTAAGATCATCTAGAAGGAACTTGTTCTAACTCAAAAATTGATTAGACAATTTGTGAATTTTGTACATAATTAGATTAGATTTTGCTCAGTCTCATACTGTTGTGCCACGTGCTAAAATGTCTCATTAATCTCTAATGGTATTATCTTTATTTTCTTGAAAAATTCAGACTTACGTAGTGAAGAACATGGTTCATCAAGTTACATGGTACGTACTCTCTACTCTGCATATTTTGAAATAATTATATTTGGATTATGACCAAAAGGAGAGTCTAATTTAATCCTAATCTTCCTCGAGCTTATCTGTTACAAAAAGAACCAGTTTCACCCAAGAGAGTCCCAAATGCAATAAGTGCCTAGATTCTAGGGAGAGTCCTCAACGTCTTTTCAAACTGATTCCTAGTTTGATTAGAATTCTAAGCTTCTGGAAAAGCTGTTGTTACCCAATTAAACTCTCCCTCTTTAAATTTGATTTGGACTTACCCATTTCTCCACTAAACTACCCTTCCCTGAAACAACTTTCCCCATCTTCTCTCATCTCTTCTAAACACTCATCCAAATACATTAATGGCAAATCTTTCTGAAAATCCCTCATCACCACCCAAGTAAACTACACCCACACCATCCATCACACCTTCAACCACACTTACCTCTAAGAAAGGAAGTTTCAAGATGATTGCTCGCAAGGTAGTCGCTGGAGGAGAACAAATCAAGAAAATTGATGAGCAGCTAAAAGCAAGTCGGGCAGAAGAACCCCAGAAATCTGAAGAATCATTTAAGTTTGCAACTAAGTTCATCTGAAATAGAGTAGGTAATATCTGGTCATAAGATTACATCTGAGAAATTTTCTGAAGTTGCTAAGAATCTAGAAATTAGGTTTTATTTTGGTGGGAACTATGGCTGGGGTTGAAACCACCGAATCTGAGAAAGTTGGTGGTAAAGATAAAAAGAAAAAAGAAAAAGAGAGTGAGGGTGCTCAAGGTAATGTGTGGGTAACTGGAAACGAAGGACTGGCTGAATCTTCATCCACTCCTATTGGTTTGACTGAAGAAATAGGAGCTATGGTATTGTGGAGTGAGGAATCTCTTGGAGAGGAAGAAAATTTGAAAGAAAAAGGGGTAGTGGGTCAGGAGATGCAAGTGTTTCTGAGGGGTTGGTTAGGTTGAGGAAGAGGTTCCAAAAACCTGTTTCATCTGTGCAGGAATCCCTCGAAAACCTGTTGAAACGAGTGTCTGACGGTTACAATCCAAAAAGGAAGAAGAGTTTAGGAATTAAAACCCCTGGAACTGCTAGGGAAAATAAGAAGAGAAAGGTTTCTCCTTCTATCCCTGTAGTAACTCCTCCTACAAGAGGAAGAGCTACAAGGATTCAGAAGAAGCAGAGTGAGGCTGAACTTGAAAAGGCCTTGGAAGAAAGTAAAAGAAAAGCTGTTGCCAAGGGAAAGAACAAAGTGGTTGAGCCTGTTGAGGCAGTTAAATTGAGGAGATGGACCTGGTTCTTCATCATGAAGACAAGGAAGAGGAGGAAGAGGTTGCGACTCCAAAGAAAAAGAAAATAAAGACTTCCAAAAAGAAGTCTCCTTCAAAGACAAAGTCTCAAGAGCCCTCTACCGTGGCGAAAAGAACCAGGACTGCTATGAAATCTAGAAAAATGAAAGTAATGAAGGAGGAAGAGAGTGAAGGAGAAAAAGAAACCGATGAAAAAAAGGACAGGATAGAGAAGTTTGGTAAAAGAACCATCTTGAAGGGTAGACTCCTCAGGGACTTGGAGGAGGAAGACATAGTCATGTTGCTGCAAAAACTAGAACTACAGGGTTGGAATGACATGGTCCTTCAGATGGATGGAAGGCTTGTCCAAGTTGAGATTATAGAGTTCATGGAAAATTGTGAGATAAAAATGGTAGAGTCACCAGTATGGTGAAGGGAGTGACTGTGAGCTTCGACGACAAGGAATTTGGAGAGATTCTGGGTGTACCTAATGAAGGGTATAACGATTAAAAAAAGATCAAATAGCCAAGCCTAGGAACCTCCCTACCTCCCTTGCCATTACAAGAAAGTTTATTGACAATAAGTTAGAGCTAGAGGCCAAGGCTGTATACAAAAGTGAGATGAAACCATCCCACAAAGTGCTGTTTGAATTTGTTAACAAGGTCGTGTTGCCCAGGCAGGAAAGAAGGCACATTGCCACATTCATGGACCTTGTCCTTATGGAATGCCTGGAAAGTAAGAGGCAGATTAATTGGCATGGGTTTATTATCCAGCTCATTGATAGGGTTCTAAATGGCACTAAAACTCATGCCATACCCTATGGTTCATTCTCACAATCGTACTGGATCACTTCAAGGTTCCCTTAGAGAAATGGAATGTTGGTACAAGCAAGGATAATTTTAGGGAAAACACATTGACTGCATTTGACTATGAAGTCCACACTGCTCCCAAAGAACCTGGTTCATCCAAGAAGGTCCCTATGAACAATAAAGTGAGAGCCTTGGTGCAAGAGAGTAGGGCTAAGGATGTTGAGGTTGAAAGGTTGATGAAGAGGCTAGTTGAAGTAGAAACTGAGAGGGATGCTCTCAGGGCTGAGCTTGCAAAGGAGAAGGAGAAGAATGAAGGCATTCTTCATGATATGTTGACGCTACTTCAGGACGGAAACCAAGAACTTGGTTCTTCCCAGCCTTGAACTTTCCTAGCCTAGTTAGACAAACCGGTGACCCGGATGGGATTTTTTTGTTCTTTTTTGCTCATGATCCAGTATCTTTATTTTCCTTTATGCTTTGTGGATGACTAGTATCAATGATAATCAACTGTTTTTGTGCTCTAACTGTTTGTTGATGCTTCTTAGATGGCTAATATCATTAGATTGATAAATGATGCTTGACTCCATGATTGTATTTGGACCCAGTGGCCATGAGTGATATCTATTAACATCTGGTTATCTCACATAATTATGCAATTTTACAATGATGCCAAAAGGGGGTAGATAGGTTGTGCTTTTTTACTTTGGACTGTGATGTTTATAACCTAATGAACCTGGTCCTTGATGATTTGTGACTTTAAAATGAAAAATGTTCTAGCAGTGTGTTGATGTTGAGCTGAGTTGAAACATGTCTTATGCTTATGAAAAGCACAGAGTTTGTCATTATCAAAAAGGGAGAATTTGTTGGCCTAAGTGAAGTTTGTTTTGATAATTGACAAAGGAACTCAAGCATGAACCAGGTCCATATACAGTGTACATAGACACGGGCAGATTCGAGCACGAGGCATGCACATGAAATACATAAGCTTAAGTGGTTATATTTGATACATCTCCTAAATGAAAAGGTTGCATAAGTGATAAGGAGAAGGAGTCCTTACTCGAAGAAAACTCTATCATAGATAAGGGAAGAGTTAGAAGTTGAAGATAACTAGAACTCTTCCACTAAGGAAGAGTATAGTATTAGAACTCTAGTTATTTCCTATTCTACTAACTCTATATATTTCAGGATGTTCTCATTTTACAGGCACGCACAAACGCTGAAGTTAAACGTGAGTTGAGAGTGTATTGGTCAAAATCTGACCACTACGATCAGGCCGACCAACGCCCCTTTCAAACGACAAAACGAGAAGGAATAATCCCAAAGGACGACTGAGGCAGACGAGGCATGAAAAAGTGTCGAGTCAAGTATACATCAGGAGACCTATGACTATAAATAGGGAAGAAAGATCTCCGAAGAGGGGGGTGGACTGGGGAAGAAAACAAAACTCTCCCTTCAGCTCTCTAGTTCCCCAGTTCTCCATCTATCTCTCCCTCTGTAACTTTGACAGATAGAAGGAGGAGCGAAGCAATCCTCGGCTATTGATGAAACATGTAACATATTCTTCTCCATCAATCAATGAGAACAATACTGAAAAGTTTCAATAAGATCATTTATCTTCATTTCTTTTTATATTCTATTTCTCATCTAGTTCATTGATCTGGAATTCATTATGTGTGACTAAGATTTACCCCATTATTTTCTTTGATTGATTTATTCAAAAAGGTTGTAATATCTTTTGAGTTAAACAATTTGGTGCCTTCTGTGGGGATTTCTTAGTGAAATTTCCTTGTCTCTTCTGGATCAAAGACAAAGAACACGATTATCCCTCAAGAAGAGCGCTGAGACAAAGCCCTGCCCAAACGTAAGAAAGAAGCAGCTTAGAAAGGGGAGGAAAGCAGAATAAAGTCATCAAATGTAGGAACGGCCCCATCAACCATCGAAAGGCCAAGCAAAATGAGCTACGATATAAGCCTACTCTGATTCATCGATTCATCAGATGGGGGTAAGAAAAGTATTGTTCTAACTTACTTTCTGCTCTCTGCTCAAGTAGGGACACAAATGCCGCGTGGACGAGCAAGCAAAGAAACACCTCAATTGGGGAATGGGAAACTACCACACGGCAACCAGAACATCGCCCACCAATTGTATCTCCGGACCAAAAGGCAGGAGTCAGGCAAGGAAACTCCCATGAATGTACCGAACAAATATAAGCCAAACGGCGACGTTTCGTACTCTCCAATATTACACCCTCCGATGCGAACAACGTCTAGCTAACTGGGACTCTCCCAAAAGACGCCCGATTCTTCGAAAAACTGGGACTGACGACGGGTTAACATTTTGATAAGATCGGAATAACACCCTTTAAGGACAAGAGCCTTCGCCAAAAAGAAGAGTTCGACCTCGATGGAACGAAGAAGGGTTAACATTTTTGATAAGTTCGGAATAACACCCTTTAAGGCCAAGATCCTTCGCCAAAAAGAACAGTTCGACCTCGATCAAACGACGACGGGTTAACATTTCGATAAGTCGAAATAACACCCTTTAAGGCCAAGAGCCTTTTCCATAAAGAAGAGTTCGACCTTGATCGAACGACGACGGGTTAACATTTCGATAAGTCGAAATAACACCTTTTAAGGCCAAGAGCCTTCGCCATAAAGAAGAGTTCGACCTCGATCGAACGACGACGGGTTAACATTTTTGATAAGTTCGGAATAACACCCTTTAAGTCCAAGAGCCTTCGCCAAAAAGAAGAGTTCGACCTCGATCGAACGACGACGGGTTAACATTTCGATAAGTCGAAATAACACCCTTTAAGGCCAAGAGCCTTCGCCATAAAGAAGAGTTTAACCTCGATCGAACAACGATGGGTTAACATTTCGATAAGTCAAAATAACACCCTTTAAGGCCAAGGGCCTTCGCCCAAAAAAAAAGTTCGACCTCGATCGAACAACTACGGGTTAACATTTTGATAAGTCGAAATAACACCCTTTAAGGCCAAGAGCCTTCACCAAAAAGAAGAGTTCGACCTCGATCAGACGATGATGGGTTGACATTTCGATAAGTCGAAATAACACCCTTCAAGGCCATAAGCCATCGCCAAAGAGAAAATTCGAAATATTCCTAAAGCCAAGGGCCGTCGGAAGGTACAAAAAGACTGGGACTCACTGTGCGGGAATCTATCTCACGCCGAAAACACGAAAAACAAAGGTAAAGTACAAGACAAATAACAGCGAAAAACTCTTCTTTATACAAAGCCACCGCGCAAATCGTCGCGATTACATGAGGCTCAAGTCAACAATATAAAAAAACATACAATAACAAGGGAAAAGAAGAAGAAAAGAACAATGGCAACTGACAACAAAAAAGGAAAAAAAAGAGAATGAAGGAAGAAAACAACAAACAGGAAACATATCAAGATCACTATCTCTCTACTCGCATCATCATCATCGCCGCCCTCTCCACCATCATCTTCGGGAAATTCTCCATCGGTGTCCACGCCCCCATCGGCTTCCGGCGTCGCCGCGTCATATCCGCAATTGACGCGAGCCTCCCCCGCCTCTTCGTATGCAGCTTCGGTCACATTGCCCGCCTCCCAAAAATTCTTGTATATATCCCGCTGGACTTCGGAGTAAACCCAAAGCTCGTGCAAGTGTCGGGGAACGACGGTGGAGGAAGATTCGATTTGAGCCAGCAGTCGCTCCTTTTCTGCCTCCAGAGCTGCAACCCGATCTCCCAGAACCGATGCCTCCCGATCGATTTCACTAATGCGCTCCTCAAGCCTTGCCTCCATAAGTGTGGCTGTCGCCCTTTCTGATTCCTGCTCGGACTGAAGGACGTGGATGGTATTCTCCAGGGCCGTAGCCCTCGCCGAAGCTGCGGACCAAGCACTCTCAATGCTCTCCAACCCAGCAACCTTATTTTCCAGTTCGGCCAATTTCCCTCTCCACCCGCACCCAGCGCCTCGACCTTGATCAGGTTCTGATCCATCTCCGACTACATCAAACTCAATTTCTCCTGAAGATGCTCACACTCTGCGGCGACCCCTTTGCTCAACTCGAGCTCCTCGTCCTTTATAAGAAGTTTCTCCTCAAGCACACTCTTGCTACGAATAGCCTGCATCAATTCCTGGTCCCTCTTCTCCACTCCTCGCCAAGAGACCGATCACCAGGGTTCGCCTTCAGCCGCTCATGCATCTTGCGGCACTTGCTGCGGTAGCAACAGTATTTCTCCAGCATCTTCAAGAAAATCTTGACCCGAATGTTGGTCCTGCGAATGTTCTCCACCTCTACCATATACGTCTGAAAAATGAAGAGACGAGTTAGAATCCTGTCATCAAGAAAGTCGAGGGAAAAGCGAAAGAAAGTGTAACGTACCCTTAAGCCCATAGCGGCCACCTCGTCCATCAACTCAGCATCGGGAATGGTCCGAAGGGTTGCATTCTCGGCTGCGGAACACAGAATGTCAAACTGTGGCACCAGATCTTCATTGTTCCCCAGGAGATTGATATCCGAAAGGATCTCAAAAATACGGGCTGGGCCCCCAGCATGAACCACCGAGTGGGTAATGCCCTCCTCGAACATCCTAACATCATCCGGGTTGAGGTTCGACTCGGATTCTTAATCGTCGACCACCACGCCCTTTCCTCTTTCGGCAGTCGAAGAAGAAGCACGACCAAGCATGGAGGACGAGGGTACGTCCAAAAATACAACGACGGCCCCAGAAATCTGATCTTCCGCCACGGTAGGTTGTTGAACACCGACAATGGCTGGAATCTCTGATCGAGCAGATGCAACAGCTGGCTCCGTCCCTACCAGGGGAGCCATATCAACCCCACTCCAGATCCCGTCGAAGGAGAATCGTCCAGATGAATCACAGTTGGGGGCGCTGCCTCGAACTCCACTCGTCGCTTTTTGGACGGCCCCCCTTCGTCCTCAGTAGGCGGAGATTCACCCGTCGGGCGAACAACGTGAGTTGGAACTTCAGTCTGAGAAGTGGCCTCAGCAGGAACAACCGCCGTCGCAGATTCAACTAAAGCAGCCCTCGATGAAGGTCGGGCAGTGGGTACTACGATAGGGCGAGTAGATGAGGCTGGTTGCCGGAAAGCTAACGAAGGAGCCCTCGCTCTCCGTACCCTCCCTGACATCGATGACCAGCACGTGAGAAATTAAAAACAAAGAGGGGAAGGAGAAAAATGGCGAACAGAAACGACATCTTACCAGAAAGAGGATTGCGTCCATACTTGTCATAGAAGGCCGCCCATATGCGGACCCCCGCCGTATGAGGAAGAATAGCGCCCACCCACTCATGGATACCTTCGACAGGTGGAGGAGGCAATCTCGCAGCTACAAAAATTGGCAAAGATTTAGTATCACGACAAGAAATGGTCGTGCATCCCTTTGACTAAAAATAAAACAACATACAACCTTACCCGCAAAGTTCCATTTCTCAGGGAACCCCGTCGGATCCGCCACGAGATGCTCGGTCCGCACGTAGAAGTAATTCTCATAGAAACGACGGTTAGCCCTGTCGTCCATCTTCACCACCAGGATCTTTGACCCCCGAGGGTGCATGTGGATCATCGTACCCTGTATATGCTGAGGGGCGAAGATGTTGAGCATATGCCCCAAAGTGACCTCACGGCCGGCGAGCTCCACGAACTTGAGCAACATCAGAAATAGTTTATACAGGTATGGTGAAAGTTTGGAAGGGCATACCTCATAAAAGCGACAGAAGTCCACCACCGGGAGTGGAAGAGGAAGAGTGTACCCAATAAGGAAGGGGTACGCGTAGAACACGCAGTACCCGGGGCGGTCAAAATGGACGATGTCGTCCCCTACCGCCGGCCGTATTTCGATATAACCGGAAATTCCCCACTGGGATTTCAGATCCGCAATATCCTCCTCCTTCATCACTAAGGGGACAGGTTCCGGCTCCTCCCCGGCGCGACAGCTGAAATCAGCCCATGCTCTTGCAGGGCGGGGCAAGATCTCGGCCACTGATAGAACCTCCTCATCCTCCACCAGTTATGCCCCTCCAGTGGCCGGAGTATCGTTTTCCGACCCCGGATCTGGGATGGAGGGATCAGCGCGAGAAGAGCTACCAACCATTGTGCCAAAGTGACAAAGAAAAGAGGCTATGAAAGAGAGGGATGGAAGTTTTCGAGTCACAGGGGACAAGAAGAGTGTGAATAATCAAGAAGAGAGTATGCTCGCAAGATTTCTTTCAAACAAAAAGCAAAGGAATGTGTCGATCAAATGATGTATTCCTCCTATTTATAAGAGACATTGGTCCTTTGAGCACGAAACCCAAGAGTCGCCAATCGAATCTGGTGACACATGAAACGTTTTGATTCACCGGGAACGTGTGTCATAATGGTAGCAACCAAGAAATAATGATTCATCACAATGACGTTCCGGTTCCGAAATCGTCGTAACGGTCCAGAAATCCTGAAAGAGCACCGTCATCTCGTCCAAATTTGAGGGATATAGCCAAGGAGAAAGTAATCAGATTTTTCTCGGGTTGATAACGGTCATGATCCATCTGCCGAGCCCGATAGGGGACGAACCCGACAGACGGAGGGACTAACATTCTCTTCCAGGGCGGGGCAAGATCTCGGCCACTGATGGAACCTCCTCATCCTCCACCGGTTCTACCCCTCCGGTGGCCGGAGTATCGTTTTCCAGCGTCAGAATTGGGACGAAGGGATCAACGCGAGAAGAGCTACCAACCATTGTGCCAAAGTGACAAAGAAAAGAGGCTTTGAAAGAGAGGGATGGAAGTTTTCGACTCACAGGGGACAAGAAGAATTTGAAGAATCAAGAAGAGAGTATGCTCGCAAGATTTCTTTCAAATAAAAAGCAAAGGAATGTGTCGATCAAATGATGTATTCCTCCTATTTATAAGAGACATTGGTCCTCTGAGCACGAAACCCAAGAGTATCCAATCAAATCCGATAACACACGAAACGTTTTGATTCACCGGGAACGTGTGTCATATGGTAGCAACCACGAAATAATGATTCAGCGCAATGACGTTCCGGTTCCGAAATCGTCGTAACGGTCCAGAATCCTGAAAGAGTGCCGTCATCTCGTCCAAATTTAAGGGATATAGCCAAGGAGAAAGTAGTCAGGTTTTTCTCGGGTTGATAACGATCATGATCCGTCTGCCGAGCCCGATAGGGGACGGCCCCGATAGACGGAGGGACTAACGGTATTGGTCAAAATCTGACCACAACGATCAGGCCGACCAACGCCCCTTTCAAATGATGAAACAAGAAGGAATAATCCCAAAGGACGATCGAGGCAGACGAGGCATGAAAAAGTGTCGAGTCAAGTATACATCAGGAGACCTATGGCTATAAATAGGGAAGAAAGATCTCCGAAGAGGGGGGTGGACTAGGGAAGAAAACAGAACTCTCCATTTAGCTCTCTAGTTCCCTAGTTCTCCATCTATCTCTCCCTCTGTAACTTTGACAGATAGAAGGAGGAGCGAAGCAATCCTCGGCTATTGATGCAATGTGTAACATATTCTTCTCCATCAATCAATGAGAACAATACTGAAAAGTTTCTATAAGATCATTTATCTTCATTTCTTTTTATATTCTACTTCTCATCTAGTTCATTATTCTGGAATTCATTATGTGTGACTAAGATTTACCCTATCATTTTCTTTGATTGATTTATTCAAAAAGGTTGTAATATCTTTTGAGTTAAACAAAGAGCAAAATAGCAAGGAATTTCGCAAGCGATTCTTGTGTGATTCAAGTGTGCGAACCTGTAGCTACATTAACCAGCTAGAAGAACCAGTTCCACATGTCTGACTTCCGCAACAACTAGAGGCTGGTTGCCGCAAAGGGTTAGAGGTAATCCTTAGGTTTACAAAGTGTTTTGTAAATGCTGTTTTTGGCTCAGTGATTTAGTGAAGTGTTGGGAAAAATCCTACTAGGTAGTAGGTCGTGGTATCTTCTCCTTTTGAGCCGGGTATTTTCCACGTAAAAATACTTGTGTTCTTTACTTTTCGCATTTACTCTTCCGTAAAAGTAGTATAAGGAACACATAGAAAAACCAAGCCCTTGTATAATCCGTGCACGCAAAAATTGGACACCACACAAATCACCCCCTCTCCTTTCTTGTCTGGTATTGAAGTATAAAATATTAATAATGATGGAATATGATTAGAAATATATTAAAATCACTTACCCAAGGTTTGTATGTTAAAATCATTCTTCAAAATCGCCCCCTACTGAGTCTAGGGTTCAAAAATGTGAGAATGAGAGATAAAATCTCGACTATCAGCCCTTATGTTCAGCTACAGTTATTGTGTAATTGCGATATGGGTTCGCAATTTCTAACCCTCGCAATTGCGCCACTGAAGGCCTGGGAAGTTCTTCACAAATGCGAAGATGGTTTTGCAATTGCGAACCCTACTGCCCTCGTAATTGCGACAAAAATCATCACAAATGCGAACCTAACCCAACCCAGAATTGCTTTGCAAATGCTACGAAGGCATCACATTTGCAATACATGTAGGATCCCTACTATTGTCACAAATGCGACCCTCGTGTTCGCAATTGCGACACCAGATGGCACCAGACACCAGTCTTTGCATAATTCAGTCCAACACACATCGAAACGCGTCCGAAACTCATCCAAGCCCTCGGGGCTCCAAACCAAATATTCACACAAGCCTATAAACATCGTACGAACTCGCTCGCGCGATAAAAATACAAAAATAACATCTAAAACTACGAATTGAACTCTAAAATGCATGAATTTCAAAGAAATTTTCAAGAACTTCTAGAATTACAACTAAACGTCCGAATCCTATCAAATCAACTTCAAACGACACCAAATTTTTCAGACAAGTTCTAAATACCATGACGGACCTATTCCAAGTCCAAAAATTAAATTCTGAGCTCGATAGCTTAAAGTCAACCTACAGTAAAACTTTTCAACTTCAAATTGCCAAATTTCGGCAAATCAACCTATGAACTTCCAAAATCAATTTCGGGCATATGCCCATGTCCATTGCGATACGAAGCTATCGGAGCCATAAAAATACAGTTCCGGGTTCGTTTTCACAAAAGTCAAAGTTTGGTCAACGTTTTCTAATTTAAATCTCCAAGTCAAGAATCAAGGGTGCGAATCAACCCAAAAGCTTCTCAGAACGAAACTAACCGACACCACAAGTCATAAAATCATAAACACACATGTGTGAAGCATAAAAAGGGAAAACAGGGCGTAATTACACAATACGAGCAACCGGTTGTTACAAGAAAACTCAAAAATTATTATGAATAGTTTGTAGATATGGCTGCCCATGTAGTTGAATAGCTTATGGATGTATTCTCATACTTTACGTCCATCCAATGCACTATTTTACAATAGTAAGTCTTCACATTTTTATGCCTACTAGTCTCTCTGCACGTGCGTTGCACGTGTATTACGTTATTTTTTTTATAGAATAGTATCATATACTAAATAACTAATGCATATATATATTTGAAAAATATTTTATTTAATTATAAATTACAAAGTTAAATGCACCAAAAGCTAGCATAGTGTAATCTTAATTAAAATCTTTTATGATTAAAGTCAAAATTGTTCTCCTCGACCGACTCTATCTCTCATTTCTATTCTTCTAGCTAGGTATTATGGTATCACTTATACTTCGATATATCTCGCTTTTTAAAATTGATTGCTCCAATAGACGATATCGAAAGAGATATAGTTTGACTAACTTTATGATCTCCATATTCTTCAGCAATAACAATATTAATTGTGTCTTGGTATAATTATCTTCTGAAGGTTAATTGCTCTTTTATGTAATATTTAAGCATCACTTTTTATATTTTAATGTACATGTCAGGCACAACATCTTCAATTTTATCATACATACCTATAAGTAAATTTATTTATACATCAACAAATGGTAGAATTCAAATCTCATCGGTGAATATAAAAGGTTGAATTGTATATCAGTAAATTTTCTTTAGTAATTCTTATCTACTAAATAAAATTAGGTAATCATAGGGTGAAATTAAGGGAAAAGATCCATAAAACCCTGGTACTATTCAAAATTATTCGACTTCTTCAATGAACTCTTAGAGCTTGATATCTTTCCAGGGTGACTAAACTTGTAAGGATATTTCCTTCTCTTTTCATTTCACTAAATGAGACTTAGATAATTAAATGCAATATAAATTCAACAAAAAACATTTATAAGTTGTGAAAATAAAAATAAAAATAAAACGGTACTTAGATAAGATGAAAGTATTTAAAGAATTGATACTTCTATTAATACGATTATGAAAAGTTTTACAACAAAGTTTTTTTGATTCTTCGTTGGAGTTATCTCATAAACTTGTTTCACATAAAGAAGCTTATGATACATTAGAAAGATAGAAAGAAAAAAAAATAGTCAAACGCCAATGAGAAGAAAGGATGGATAGTTAAAGTTACTACTGAACTTACACGTACAATTTTATTTTAATATAAGCAATTATTTCAGTCTTGAATTTTTGCTTTGGTCAAGCCATATTCAATATGAAAGTAGATGATCAAAAATCGAACCGCATTGCAGATGTCTAAATACCTAACTTCTCTAGTTGGAAAATTAACCTAGCACTTAAAATAAAGGTTTTAAATATATAGTTTTTGGGTTCAATATATTTAAAACTACATAAAGATGTACTGTAACTTTATTTTATTTTTTTGAAAAAGCTATTGTCAAAGAAAACGACGATTTAACTCACAAAAAAGTAAAGCAGAACTCTATCGACAATTTCTTTGGATTATGTCGATTGGACTAAAAATTTAAGAAAGAAAAACTAAAGGCACATAAACTAAAATATGAATTAAAGTATAAATTAAAAAGATTCGATAAATTCTTTTCGAGAAGTCTAGTGTCAGAGAAAATGACTATGTGACTCGTAAAATGTAAAATAAAACTCTCGTTTTTTGGTTGGATCTTATCAAACCGGTGTCGATACTTGCATTGGAGCTCGACTATATTCGAATTCGAGCCGGGTAAAACCCATTCAAGGGGAAGCGCTCCCTAATGAGATTTTTTCCATACCTATGGCTCAAACCCGAGACCTCTGGTTAAGGGTGGAGGGATCCTATCCATCCCACCTCATGTGATATAAGATAAATTAAACGCTATCGACACAATCTGTTTGCCCTATGTCTATTATTGATATAGTACTCCACTCATCTTTTCGTACTCCAACAGTACATTCTATGCAGAGAGCAACGTGAAGAATTGTTTGTGCGCTTTTAACTTCAGGTTCTAAATCCAGAATATAGAGGACAAATCACAGAGAACTTGGAAAGCAAAATAATTAAAAGAAAGTCAGCATAAAAGTGAGTAAAGGAAGGAAAGTAATGCATCATTTCAGGAATAATGAGGAAAGTAATAGCTTGTGGTAGAATCTAGCAATGAAACTAATTCTTACAGATTTACCATAACATTCTTGTAAATTCCATCTTGTTGACTGTTGTTTTTCCCCTTGATCCTGACTCTATTATGTCAGTTTTATATCGAAAGACTTTTCTATAATCCAAAAGGTACTTATGCAATTTCAATGACCCATTGTAATGTCATCAATCGTTGCAACTTTAATAACCCATCATAATGTAATCAATCGTTGCAACCTTACCTTTCATTAGTTGCTTTAGGCTTTTCTTCTTAGTTAGTATAATTAAGTACTCCCTCCGTTTCATATTAAATGAGGTAGTTTGACTCGGCACAGAGTTTAAGAAAAAAGAAGAAGACTTTTGAAACTTGTGATCTTAAAAGTTTAAGGGGTAAAAAGTTTGTGAGGCCATGACATTTGTGTGGCTATAAAAGCTTCTCGTTAAGGGTAAATGGGTAAAATGAAAGAGTTTAAAGTTGAATTATTTCCAAATTTAGAAATGTGTCGCTTGTTTTGGAACAGACTAAAAAGGAAAGTATTTCATCTAATATGAAACGAAGGGAGTATTTAAAAGGGGTAAAATGGTAATTTAACTTTTACATTGAGGAGTTCATGCTTTTAATATAATATAGATATAGATAAAAGGCTGTGTAAATGGCAATGGAAAGACACACGAGAAGATGTGAAAAACTTCCTTCTTTCTCTCTCCGTTTCTTATTTATAATTTACTAATTTACTTTTATTTCATAATAAAAATTATTTTGTACTCAAAGTTTTGTTTCTATCGGTGGTTGGATGAATAAAGAAACAGTAAGACATGAAATTATTAGGTAAGAAAAACAGGGACCGATTCTTTATTTTCCAGAATGTTGCATTCATGAGCGTACACATCAGGCCTTGGCCTAAATGGGCTTCACAACATTAGATTGATGCTAAAATTTCCACACACTGGTATATAATTGCTTAAAGAGAGATACAAAGAGAGAAGGAGAGAAATTCTATATATACTTTGTAATTAAGTAGCCCAATGAAGTCGAATTAAATTACATCAATAACAATGGGTTGTTGGTCACAGGACGTACGCCTACAGTTGTTTCTTGTGGCCGTCAACTGATACGGCGAACGATCGGTGCTAAGCCATTGATCCACGTTGAAGAGCTGTTGACTGCATTGTTTGTGGTCTCCTGTTGAGGTGACTTCCACGTAGTTACAGTACCATGCGGGCTGTCGGCCTGTACCATCAGAAGTCAAGACCATTTTGCAGATCGGCCCAGTCAAACATGGTCCATGGCCACTGAACATATCCGAGTGGTCCGTTTCAAAGTAGTTGTACCCTGGACCCATAAGCCCACCCCAAGCCACTAGGTTCTTGATTCTAATTCCATAGCCACTCGCATCGTAGAGAGTCAAGCTTATTTTTGAGTCTGTTGCATCCTCCATGAATTGCCCAGTCCGAATGTAAGCTGTGTACACACAATTTGATTCCTGCATTTTCCTATTAAATCAGCAAGAGCAAAATGCAAATACAAAATGAAAAAACATGAGGGTATTCTAGGACTGTGACAAAGTAGCAGATTCTGTTGCTTTATGTGGTACTTTTCTCTTCTTGAGACTCAAACTATGATCAATATTTTAAAATGTATTTTTTATAAAATTGACATTAGATAAATTGTAACTTACAATAATTTTTGTATAGTTCGAACATAAAAATATTATTTTAAAATACTGAGGTGATCTAATCTAATTTAGCTTCAAAAACTAGTCAAATTGATTCTCTAGAAGCAAAAAGTTACACTATGCATGTGTGTAAATACACATATATAGAGGGATGACTTACAGCTCCAGAAATAGAAGAAATGGTAATGGAGAGGAGGAGGATAATAAGAGGGAACCAGAATTGGTTAACTTGATGAGCTACTCCCATGGCGGCTACTTGTGCAAGAGAATATGTTTCTTTCTCTAGAAATGAGAGGATAAAGGAAAATGATTTTGAGATAATGGAAGTGATAGTATGATACGTATATATAGTTTATTTATAATGGGTAAAAGCTTAGAGGAGACGATATTATATTGAGAGTGGATGAATAAAATTAGATTCATGGCGGCTAATAACTCGAACTGCCAGCTGTAAAGAGTATGGGATCAATATATTAGTTTTAAAAGAAAAACAAAACGCATTCCTTTCGTGGTTCTTCCTTTTATGTTGAGCAAGAGGAGATGGTGGGATTTCCCAAATAATTTCTCTTCATTTTTTCTTTATATTTTTCGTGTTTTTCCTGTAAATATAACTAGGTGGGTGCATGCATGCATGTTTCTCTCTCATGGCGGCTTCTGAGCAGATTTGAAGTTTGGCTTCACTTTACAATATAGAAGTGCGATAATCATTTTAGGATAGAACGGAGAGGCGCAAGTGTACATATTTATTATAAATAAGTCAACAATACGTCTGGTATATACCTTGCAGCTCGAATTAGCCGCCATGAGTCAAAGTTTTTTACTCCAATTAATTTATTCTTCCACTAGGACAATTATAGTGTGGCTCACGGGTAGGCCTACTGCCTTATAATTTTGACCTTATAACTCTCAATATACTATTGTCCCCTATGAACTTTGATATAATCTATAAATAAAACTACTATGATACTATCATTCCCACTATCTCAAAAGCTCTTGCCTTTTTCCTCTCATTTTCTAGAGAAAGAAACAACAAGACAGAGCGAGAGTTCAAGAAGCTGCCATGGGAGTGGCACGAGTTAACCAATTTTGGTTGCATCTTGTCATCCTCTTCTCCATCTCCGTTTCTTCCATTTCTGGCACTGTAAGTCACCCTTCTCTACTTCTACGTACGTTGACGGATTTAGAGTAGATGCAGTGGATTATGTCGAACTCACTGTGTAAAAAAGGGCAGCCCGGTGCACTAAACTCCCGTTATACGCGGGTCCGGAGAAGGGTCGAACTTACTGCGTCTACTTCCTAATTACTACCTTATATGTAAGAAAAGAAACAAATATGAGTAAGAATACAACACATTGATTCTAAGGGCCCGTTTGGCCATGAGTTTTGCCAAAATAAATTTGGAATTTATTTTCAAAATTCATGTTCGGCCATAAATTTTGCCCATATTTTGGCAAAATCCCAAATCCCAAAATCACCCCAATTGCTGATTTTGGGCCAAAATCTCAAAACTTGAGAATTATATACATGTTTTTCCAAAATAATGTTGGGAAATATGTTTTGAAAACATATGTCCAAACACATTTTCATATTCAAACCAAA
This sequence comes from Nicotiana attenuata, assembly GCF_001879085.1. NCBI lineage: Eukaryota > Viridiplantae > Streptophyta > Magnoliopsida > Solanales > Solanaceae > Nicotiana > Nicotiana attenuata. Next base: position 56,300,011 of record NC_031993.1, read on the forward strand.
CTACACCCAAATTAGATTTTTCAAAATAAATTTGGGATCTATGGCTATAAATTTGTCACTGTGTACCATAATGTTTTTTATTTTGCAATTGCTGATTTGATGGGAAAATGCAGGAACTAAATTGTGTATACACAGCTTATGTTCGGACTGGGACATACTGGGGGTCTGGAACTGACTCAAAAATTACCTTGTCTCTTTATGATGCCACTGGACATGGCCTTAGAATCAATAACCTACAAGCTTGGGGTGGGCTTATGGGCCCAGGTTACGAATACTTTGAAATGGACCAATTGGATATGTTTACGGGCCGTGGTCCGTGTTTGACTGGACCAATCTGTAAAATGAACTTGACTTCCGATGGATCAGGTGATCACCACGGATGGTACTGTAACTACGTGGAAGTCACGTCTACAGCAGAACACAAACGATGCAGCCAACAGGTGTTCACCGTGGAGACGTGGCTCAGTGCCGGTCATTACCCAGATGGGTTGACCGCCATTAGGAACAACTGCAAGCGTATTTCCAACGAACAACAATCAATTCATGATTCTGATCAATCTTATAAAGTTGTTGATGTAATTTAATTCAAGTTTATTGGAGTTTAGCGGGGCATAATTTCACTCTCTTTATGTTTTTTCTTCTCTTTGTCAGTTCATCATATTGTGAAAATTTACGCGTTATTCTAATGTTGTATGATTTACGAAGGCCATTTAGGCCAAGGCCTGATATGTACTCTCACGAGTGCCACATAATTGGAATGGAAAGTTTTCTTCACCCATATCTTTAGAAGACTTGTGACACGATAACATTTTCTATTGCAAGTTATGACAAGCCTTTGTACATAATTGGAGTGAAAGGTCACAAAACCTAAACTGATTTCTTCCTTTGGGGGAGTAACACCCACTTTACCTTTTTTCCCCCCTATTACCTAATATTTTTCACTGAGTTCTCTTGTTATCAGTTTTTCATGTGGTAGCTGAAAGTACAAGAGGGGAAAAATTGTATGCTAGTAAATTATCTACTAGACGGAGACAACCTACACAAAATTATTAGTCTTTTTAATTAAACAAGTTCAAAGCACAACAAACAGTATAAGGCATAATGTAATATAAGAGTGATAAGATAAATGACGCAAATTTTTTTTATATTTGTTGCAATGAGGTTATCTCTATGAGCTCTTTGTAATATAGTTTGAGTACAACATTTGTGGTTTTCAACATTCATCACCAACTTTTACAAGGTTGGTTTTCACTCGCTCACCAACAACAAATAAGGATTAGTTTTAACACACTCACCAACAATGTACGAGGTGTATGGAGTAAAATTGGTTAGCGAGAGATGGATGAATGACGAAATGACACGTATAACTAGAGATAGATAAGATATGAGCCAGTAAATAGTTGGCACCGGATACAGATATGTGACCGGTGCAGAACAAGTTCCGAAGGCATTGGAACCGGGAATGATGATTTGAAAGGAAGGCGTCGACTGGAAAAGACAACATTCAACGAGTAGACGTTACAAAGAATTTATGTATTATTGTTCAACCGTTATGCAACCATCAATAGGGATTTTATTCTCAGTCAAGAAGAGCTTACTTTAGGGATCTTATCTCCCCAATAGAGTTATAAATAAGAGAACTTGTATACATAATGGAACATGAAAAAATCATATGTACTCAACGACTACAATTTGTTCTTACTATACATAAAAATCCTCTCTTTCTTTTGTTCTTAATATTGCTCTTATTAGTGCTTCCGGAGAAGATCAATTCACAGCCAAGCTTGTATTTTTTTCAAGTTATTTTAAAAATCTTATTTTTGTTTTTATTTACATTCATATTTGTGACGACCCAAAGGGTCATCACCGTGGTTCTCCTTTTTTCCGCGCTTCCGAGGCCTTGGAAACCTCAATTTTGGTTGCCTCGATTTGCGTTCCGGGCGCGAAGCCGGAAAATTTTTATGTTAAAATATATGAATTCTGTAAAAAATTAGGTGAATTATGATATTAATATTGATATAGTTGACTTTGGTCAATATTTTGGGTAAACGGACCCGGACCCGTGATGTGACGGTCCCGGGAGGTCCGTAGAAAAATATGGGAGTCGAAATCCGAGGTCCAGAACCCCGGTAAAAGAATTTTTCTGATAAATTATTTTCTGAAATTAATAAGGAAAAATGGAAATAAAAATGAGTTAGAAAATATAGGTATCGGGCTCGTATTTTGGTTCCGACGCCCGGTACAGGTCTTAAATATGCGTTAAGCGCTTCCTGTGAAATTTGGTCAAAATCGGACGTCGTTTGACGTGTTTCGGACCTAAATAGCTAAAGTTGAAGGTTTATGAACTTTGAAATGAAAATTATGAGTTTTGGGGGTTGATTCTTTGATTTTGATGTTATTTTAGCGATTTGATCGCTCGAGCAAGTTCGTAGGATGATATCGAGTTAGTGTGTGTGTTTGGTTGGGAGCCCCGAGGGCCTCGGGAGTGTTTCGGAGGTGTTCCGGGAGGTTTTAAAACTTAGAAAAGTTGCAGAAAAGTCTGCAACAGGTGCCCAGTCATTTCCTTCTTCGCGATCGCACTCTCTCTCCCGCGTTCGCGAAGCATCAGAATTTCCTTCATCGCGTTCACGTACAACATCTCGCGTTCGCGTAAGCAAAATTTGGGACCCCAGTATTTTCCTCTTCGCGTTCGCATTCAACTGTTCGCGAACGCGTAGCCTTGCAGCTTTCTTCAGCGCGTTCGCGTGGGCTTTCACGCCCCCCCAGTGTTTCTCCTTCGCGTTCGCATCCTCCCAATCGCGAACGCGTTGACCTGCCCAGTTACCCTTCGCGAACGCGGCCCTCTTCCCGCGAACGCGAAGGGCAATTTTGCCCAGTTATATTTTTAATTTCCAGAACAGTGTAGTTACGGGAATTTCATGAAAACACACGAGCTCCTTCTTCTCCAAGGTCTTTAGGCGTCCATTGAAGCTCCCTTTCTCCAAAACTTCTTGGGTTAGTAAATCTTAACTCGTTTCTTCATTTTCCATCAATATTTGTTGAATTCCTAAGCCTAAAACATATAATTTAGGGTAGAAATTGGGGGAAATGGGTAGAGTTAGGTTTTTGAAAATTTTGGGCGATTCAACCTCAATTTGGGGTCGGATCTTGAAACAAATTATATATTTGAACTCGTGGGGTTATGGGTGATTGGAATTTGGTCCGAGCCTCGAGTTTGGACCATGTGGGCCCGGTGTCAGATTTTGCTATTTTTGAAAGAATGGTAGGAAATTCATTTCTAGGCTATGGGATTATGTTGTTGAGCCTCATTTGATATTATTGAATTAATTATGACTAGATAATCATTGTTTTACGGAGTCGAATTTCTAGAGGTAAAGGCGGTGTTAGAGGTCTTGATTGCTATTTTNAGGAGTTCGGATTCTTCTCCGCGTCGCTACAAATCAAACAGTTCAAAGAACCGGTAATCGTAGCTCCAAGAGAAGAGTTCGGGTTTTAACGAGGCAGGTGGTACATGAGTGGATCCAGGAACGACAAGAACGTTAATAATCCTTTAGGGAGATGAATGAACAAATGGACCAAACCGCTAAAGAATTCCATGCTCGGATGGATCAGATCGCGGGAGCACCACTAGTGTTGAAGGGACCAGATTCCAAGAAATGTACACAGTTGCCACTCAAACCAAGTGCGGCCCTGGAATTGATTCAAAAAAAATTCAAGATGACAGATATCCCGAAGTATGATGGGACTTCGGATTCACAAGAGCATATCACAACTTACACTATAGTTGTAAGGGGAAATGACTTGGACCCGCACGAGATCAAATTGTTTTTTTTTTGAAAAAAAATTGGCGAAACCCTAACGAAGTGTGCTTTAACTTGGTATTATCTTTTACCTGAGCATTCAATTGATTCTTTTGAAATACTTGCAGATTTTTTCATTAAAGCTCATGTAGGGGGCAAAAAAGGTCCATGCTAGAAAGGCGGATATATTTAGAATCACCCAAGGAGAATCCGAACTGTTACGAGAGTTCGTGATCCAGTTTCAGAAGGAGAGGTCATGTTCACCCTAGACCTTCAGGATGCTCTAGTCAGGTTGGCAGGCTTTATGGATAGTGTTGCTAGAGCGGGTTTGCTGCCAGTAGCACCAGCCACTTCTCAGGCTGGAGGAGGGGTTCAGACTCCTGCTACGCGCACTCCGGAGCAGGTAGCTCCACAGACTCATGCCCCAGTGGTTCAGCTAGCTGCGACAGCTCAGCCAGGTATTACAGCTTAGGCCGGTGATGGAGCGGCCATGTCTTCGGATGCTTTGTGGAGACTTGATCGGTTCTCCAAGCTCTTCACCACCACTTTCAGCGGTGCTTCATCAGAGGATCCCCAGGATTTTCTATTCAGTTCTCATGAGATTCTCAGGACTATGGGTATAGTGGAGACCAACGGGGTCGATTTTTGCACCTTCAGGCTTGCAGGGTCCGCCAAGACCTGGTGGAGAGATTTTTGCCTATCTAGACCAGCAGGGTCTCCAGCTTTGACATGGGATCAGTTCGCGGGGATATTCTTGGAGAAGTTTCTCCCCGTCACTCAGCGGGAGGCACTTTGTAGGCAGTTTGAGCGCCTCCAGCAGGGCTCCATGACAGTTACACAGTATGAGACTAGATTTATCGACCTGGCACGCCATGCAGTTGTGATACTCCCTACAGAGCGAGAGAGGGTCCGGAGAGTTATTGATGGATTGATTCAGCCGATCCGTCTTCAGATGGCCATGGGAGTTGGTAGTGATATCTCTTTCCAGGAGGCGGCCAATGCGGCCCGCAAAGTTGAGATGGCCCTCACTCGGGGAGGTGGTCAGATGTCGGACAAGAGGCCTCGTGATACTGGTAGATTCAGTGGTACCTCATCTGGAGGTAGGGATTCCTATGGTAGAGGCCAAGCACCAAGGCCCTTTCAGTCTGCGCTTCAGGTTTATCATGGTGCTCCAGGCAGCGGAGGTTCTCAGCAGTATTATTCAGATCAACAGCCTATCAGTGCACCCCCACTTCAGAGCTTCAGGGGAGGACATTCTGGTCGACAGGGCCAGCAGTTGCAGCAGCCGAGGTCTTGTTATGGTTGTGGTGACCCCGGTCACATTGTCAGGTTTTGCCCTCGAGCATCGGGCAGCTCTCAGCAGCAGGGTCCTCGCCCCACGATTCAGGCAGCAGGTGATCCACAGCCCGCCCAGCCAGCTAGAGGCGGGGGCAGGGATCATAGAGGTGGAGGCAGGGACCGTAGAGGTGGAGCTCGGACCGGCAGAGGCAGAGGACAGCCAGTGGTTGATCGTCCTAGAGATGCAGTTTAGGGAGGTGGGGCCCAGCCCCGGTGTTATGCTTTGCCAGCCAGGCCAGAGGCTGAGTCTTCCGATGCAGTTATTACAGGTACTATTCTGGTCTGTGACAGGGATGCTTCAGTGCTATTTGACCCTGGGTCTACGTATTCATATGTGTCGTCTCATTTTGCTTCCTACTTGGCTATGCCCAGTGATGCCTTGGGTATNGTTCGCAAAGCATCAGAATTTCCTTCATCGCGTTCGCGTACAACATCTCGCGTTCGCGTAAGCCAAATTTGGGACCCCAGTATTTTCCTCTTCGCATTCGCATTCAACTGTTCGCGAACGCGTAGCCTTGCAGCTTTCTTCAGCGCGTTCGCGTGGGCTTTCACGCGTTCGCGTAGATCAAATCCTGGACCCCCCCCCCCAGTGTTTCTCCTTCGCGTTCGCATCCTCCCAATCGCGAACGCGTTGACCTGCCCAGTTACCCTTCGCGAACGCGGCCCTCTTCCCGCGAACGCGAAGGGCAATTTTGCCCAGTTATATTTTTAATTTCCAGAACAGTGTAGTTACGGGAATTTTATGAAAACACACGAGCTCCTTCTTCTCCAAGGTCTTTAGGCGTCCATTGAAGCTGCCTTTCACCAAAACTTCTTGGGTTAGTAAATCTTAATCCGTTTTCTTCATTTTTCATCAATATTTGTTGAATTCCTAAGTCTAAAACATATAATTTAGGGTAGAAATTGGGGGAAATGGGTAGAGTTAGGTTTTTGAAAATTTTGGGCGATTCAACCTCAATTTGGGGTCGGATCTTGAAACAAATTATANGGTAGCTCCACAGACTCATGCCCCAGTGGTTCAGCCAGCTGCGGCAGCTCAGCCAGGTATTATAGCTGAGGCCGGTGATGGAGCGGCCATGTCTTCGGATGCTTTGTGGAGACTTGATCGGTTCTCCAAGCTCTTCACCACCACTTTCAGCGGTGCTTCATCAGAGGATCCCCAGGATTTTCTATTCAGTTGTCATGAGATTCTCAGGACTATGGGTATAGTGGAGACCAACGGGGTCGATTTTTGCACCTTCAGGCTTGCAGGGTCCGCCAAGACTTGGTGGAGAGATTTTTGCCTATCTAGACCAGTAGGGTCTCCAGCTTTGACATGGGATCAGTTCGCGGAGATATTCTTGGAGAAGTTTCTCCCCGTCACTCAGCGGGAGGCACTTCATAGGCAGTTTTAGCGCCTCCAGCAGGGCTCCATGATAGTTACACAGTATGAGACTAGATTTATCGACCTGGCACGCCATGCAGTTGTGATACTCCCTACAGAGCGAGAGAGGGTCCGGAGATTCATTGATGGATTGATTCAGCCGATCCGTCTTCAGATGGCCATGGGAGTTGGTAGTGATATCTCTTTCCAGGAGGCGGCCAATGCGGCCCGCAGAGTTGAGATGGCCCTCACTCGGGGAGGTGGTCAGATGTCGGACAAGAGGCCTCGTCATACTGGTAGATTCAGTGGTACCTCATCTGGAGGTAGGGATTCCTATGGTAGAGGTCAGGCACGGAGGCCCTTTCAGTCTGCGCTTCAGGTTTCTCATGGTGCTCCAAGCAGCGAAGGTTCTCAGCAGTATTATTCAGATCAACAGCCTATCAGTGCACCCCCACTTCAGAGCTTCAGGGGAGGACATTCTGGTCGACAGGGCCAGCAGTCGCAGCAGCCGAGGTCTTGTTATGGTTGTGGTGACCCCGGTCACATTGTCAGGTTTTGCCCTCGAGCATCGGGCAGCTCTCAGCAGCAGGGTCCTCGCCCCACGATTCAGGCAGCAGGTGATCCACAGCCCGCCCAGCCAGCTAGAGGCGGAGGCAGGGATCATAAAGGTGGAGGTAGGGACCGTAGAGGTGGAGCTCGGACCGGCAGAGGCAGAGGACAGCCAGTGGTTGATCATCCTAGAGATGCAGTTCAGGGAGGTGGGGCTCAGCCCCGGTGTTATGCTTTTCTAGCCAGGCCAGAGGCTGAGTCTTCCGATGAAGTTATTACAGGTACTATTCTGGTCTGTGACAGGGATGCTTCAGTGCTATTTGACCCTGGGTCTACGTATTCATATGTGTCGTCTTATTTTGCTCCCTACTTGGCTATACCCAGTGATGCCTTGGGTATTCCTGTATATGTATCCACGCCAGTGGGTGATTCTATAGTGGTCGACAGAGTTCATCGTTCCTGTGTAGTAGTATTTGAGGGTCTTGAGACCCGTGTTGATCTATTGCTTCTAGACATGGTTGACTTTGATGTTATATTGGGGATGGATTGGTTGTCCCCGTATCATGCGATCTTGGATTGTCACGCCAAGACCATGACCTTGGCTTTACCAGACTTGCCCCAATTGGAGTGGAGAGGGACCCCATGACATGCCACCCCCAGTGTCATTTCATATGTAAAGGCTCGACGCATGGTCGAGAAGGGGTGTTTAGCTTATTTGGCATATGTTCGTGATTCCAGCACAGAGGTTCCTACTATTGACTCAGTTCCTATTGTTCGGGAGTTCCCAGAGGTTTTCCCCTCAGACCTGTCGGGTATGCCGCCCGACAGGGATATTGATTTTTGTATTAATCTGGCTCCAGGCACGCAGCCCGTTTCTATTCCGCCGTATCGTATGGCCCCGCCAGAGTTGAAGGAGTTAAAGGACCAGTTGCAAGATTTGCTAGGGAAGGGTTTCATCAGGCCTAGTGTTTCTCCTTGGGGTGCGCCAGTGTTATTTGTGAAGAAAAAGGATGGATCGATGAGGATGTGCATTGATTACTGGCAATTGAACAAGGTGACGATAAAGAACAAGTATCCACTGCCGAGGATTGATGATTTGTTTGACCAGCTTCAGGGCGCAAAAGTGTTTTCAAAGATAGACTTGAGATCTGGCTACCACCAGCTGAGGATTAGGGCATCCGATGTCCCTAAGACAGCATTCCGCACTCGGTACGGGCATTATGAGTTCCTGGTCATGTCGTTTGGGTTGACCAATGCCCCAGCAGCATTCATGGAGTTGATGAACCGAGTGTTCAGGCCGTATTTGGACATGTTCGTGATAGTCTTTATTGATGATATTCTGGTGTACTCCCGCAGCCAGGAGGAGCACGAGCAGCACCTCAGAGTGGTTCTTCAGACTCTGAAGGATAGTCAGTTGTATTCGAAGTTCTCGAAGTGGGAGTTCTGGTTGAGTTCGGTTGCATTTCTGGGTCATGTTGTATTAGCAGAGGGTATTCAGGTGGACCCGGAGAAGATTGAGGCAATCAAGAATTGGCCTCGACCAGCATCAGCTACAGAGATTCGGAGTATTCTTGGGGTTAGCAGGTTACTACTGTCGGTTTGCGGAGGGATTTTCANATTCAGATGGCTCCTTATGAGGCGTTGTATGGTAGGCGATGTCGGTCTCCAGTCGGATGGTTTGAGCCGGGAGAGGCTCGGTTATTGGGTACAGATTTAGTTCAGGAGGCCTTGGATAAGGTCAAGATCATTCAGGACAGGCTTCGTTCGGCTCAGTCGCGGCAAAAGAGTTATGCAGATCGTAAGGCTCGAGATGTAGCTTTCATGGTTGGTGAGCGGGTATTGCTCCGAGTGTCGCCTATGAAGGGCGTGATGAGATTTGGGAAGAAGGGCAAGCTTAGCCCTAGGTTCATTGGCCCATTTGAGATTCTCGATCGCGTGGGAGAGGTGGCCTACAGACTTGCCTTGCCGCCCAGCTTGTCAGCCGTGCATCCAGTATTTCATGTGTCCATGCTTCGGAGGTATCACGGCGATCCAGCCCACGTGTTAGATTTCAGCACTGTCCAGTTGGACAAGGATCTGTCTTACGAGGAGGAGCCGGTAGCCATTCTAGACCGGCAGATTCGACAGTTGAGGTCGAAGAGTTTTCCATCAGTGCGTGTTCAGTGGAGAGGTCAGCCCCTTGAGGCATCGACCTGGGAGTCCGAGTCTGATATGCGGAGCCGTTACCCTCATCTATTTCCTGACTCAGGTACTTCTTTCTTTGTCCGTTCGAGGACGAATGGTTGTTTTAGAGGTGGAGAATGTGACGACCCAAAGGGTCATCACCATGGTTCTCCCTTTTTCCGCACTTCCGAGGCCTTGGAAACCTCACTTTTGGTTGCCTCGATTTGCGTGCGCACTCCGGGCGCGAAGCCGGAAAATTTTTATGTTAAAATATATGAATTCTGTGAAAAATTTGGTGAATTATGATATTAATATTGATATAGTTGACTTTGGTCAACATTTTGGGTAAACGGACCCGGACACGTGTTGTGACGGTCCCGGGAGGTCCGCAGAAAAATATGGGACTCGGGCATGTGCCCGGAGTCGAAATCCGAGGTCCAGAACCCCGGTAAAAGAATTTTTCTGATAAATTGTTTTCTGAAATTAATAAGGAAAAAAGGAAATGAAAATGAGTTAGAAAATATAGGTATCGGGCTCGTATTTTGGTTCCGACGCCCGGTACAGGTCTTAAATATGCGTTAAGCGCTTCCTGTGAAATTTGGTCAAAATCGGACGTCGTTTGACGTGTTTCGGACCTAAATAGCTAAAGTTGAAGGTTTATGAACTTTGAAATGAAAATTATGAGTTTTGGGGGTTGATTCTTTGATTTTGATGTTATTTTAGCGATTTGATCGCTCGAGCAAGTTCGTAGGATGATATCGAGTTAGTGTGTGTGTTTGGTTAGGAGCCTCGAGGACTCGGGAGTGTTTCGGAGGTGTTCCGGGAGGTTTTAAAACTTAGAAAAGTTGCAGAAAAGTCTGCAACAGGTGCCCAATCATTTCCTTCTTCGCGATCGCACTTTCTCTCCCGCGTTCGCAAAGCATCAGAATTTCCTTCATCGCGTTCGCGTACAACATCTCGCGTTCGCGTAAGCCAAATTTGGGACCCCAGTATTTTCCTCTTCGCATTCGCATTCAACTGTTCGCGAACGCGTAGCCTTGCAGCTTTCTTCAGCGCGTTCGCGTGGGCTTTCACGCGTTCGCGTAGATCAAATCCTGGACCACCCCCCCCCAGTGTTTCTCCTTCGCGTTCGCATCCTCCCAATCGCGAACACGTTGACCTGCCCAGTTACCCTTCGCGAACGCGGCCCTCTTCCCGCGAACGCGAAGGGCAATTTTGCCCAGTTATATTTTTAATTTCCAGAACAGTGTAGTTACGGGAATTTTATGAAAACACACGAGCTCCTTCTTCTCCAAGGTCTTTAGGCGTCCATTGAAGCTCCCTTTCTCCAAAACTTCTTGGGTTAGTAAATCTTAATCCGTTTTCTTCATTTTTCATCAATATTTGTTGAATTCCTAAGTCTAAAACATATAATTTAGGGTAGAAATTGGGGGAAATGGGTAGAGTTAGGTTTTTGAAAATTTTGGGCGATTCAACCTCAATTTGGGGTCGGATCTTGAAACAAATTATATATTTGAACTCGTGGGGTTATGGGTGATTGGAATTTGGTCCGAGCCTCGAGTTTGGACCATGTGAGCCCGGTGTCGGATTTTGCTATTTTTGAAAGAATGGTAGGAAATTCATTTCTAGGCTATGGGATTATGTTGTTGAGCCTCATTTGATATTATTTAATTAATTATGATTAGATATCATTGTTTCGGAGTCGAATTCTAGAGGAAAGGCGGTGTTAGAGGCTTGATTGCTATTTTCGGACCGAGGTAAGTGTTTGATCTAACTTTGGCTTGAGGAAATAGGATTAGAGTATCATAAATGCTATTTGCCAATTGATCGAGTACGGTGTATAGGCGTGGTGACGAGTGTCTATACACCGGAGTCTAGCATGACCGTGGGTCTTTGTTTGTACTTGTTTATGAGATAATTTGGAACTCTTCTAAGCTACAAAATGTTTTTCTGCAAATGTGAAGGGTCGGAGGATAAGTTGTGAAATATTAATATTTTGGAGCATTGGCTCGAGTGTTAAATACCATTGAGTAAGAGATGAACGTATTGAAAAGAGTTGTGATTAATCCCTTGCCGAGATGGTTTGATTACAGTGAGTATTGCCCTTGCNNTCTTCCAATAACTCCAATGGAGGAGTTCGGATTACTTCTCCGCGTCGCTACAAATCAAACAGTTCAAAGAACCGGTAATCGTGCTCCAAGAGAAGAGTTCGGTTTTAACGAGGCAGGTGGTACATGTAGTGGATCCAGGAACGACAAGAACGTTAATAATCCTTTAGGGAGATGAATGAACAAATGGACCAAACCGCTAAAGAATTCCATGCTCGGATGGATCAGATCGCGGGAGCACCACTAGTGTTGAAGGGACCAGATTCCAAGAAATGTACACAGTTGCCACTCAAACCAAGTGCGGCCCTGGAATTGATTCAAAAAAAATTCAAGATGACAGATATCCCGAAGTATGATGGGACTTCGGATTCACAAGAGCATATCACAACTTACACTATAGTTGTAAGGGGAAATGACTTGGACCCGCACGAGATCAAATTGTTTTTTTTTTGAAAAAAAATTGGCGAAACCCTAACGAAGGGTGCTTTAACTTGGTATTATCTTTTACCTGAGCATTCAATTGATTCTTTTGAAATACTTGCAGATTTTTTCATTAAAGCTCATGTAGGGGGCAAAAAAGGTCCATGCTAGAAAGGCGGATATATTTAGAATCACCCAAGGAGAATCCGAACTGTTACGAGAGTTCGTGATCCAGTTTCAGAAGGAAAGGATGTTATTGCTGGCAGTATCGGGCGAGTGGGCAACTTAAGCGTTTACCAAGAGTCTCAATCCATTAAGCTCCATTGCCTCCAGGAAGTTGAAGGAAAACCTATTGGAATTTCAGGCAACTACATGAGAAGATATCCATAATTATTATGAATCAAAGATCAGAACTGAAGATGATCAATTGAGCTCTTCAGTGTCTTCTAAAGGACGTAATCATGAACGGAATCAGGACAAGTTCAAAATCGATTTTGATGCAGATCGAAGGTCTTCAAAAAGTCGCTTTCAGCCTTATGAAAGGGTTGTGGGGCATGAAAATAAATGATTTCAGTCATCGGACAGGTTTGCTGCAGATAGAAAAGTAGATCGTGGTCGAAATAGCAGAGCTTTACATGAGAAGGAACCATCGGGGTCCCGAGATTCAGCACCCCAGTTGTCCAATTATAACTTTAATATCAGCTTAATAGAATTGGTGTCGGCTATGAGGAACATTAAGGAGGCTAGGTTTCCGAAACCAATTCGATTGGATCTTAGTCAAAGGGATCCTAATCTATGGTGTGAGTTCCATGGAACGCATGATCACAAGACTGGGAACTGTCGACACCTTCGTGAAGAGGTTGCAGAATTATTGAAGAATAGTCACCTTAGAGAATTTCTAAGTGATTGGGCCAAAAGTAATTATGGGAAAAATCGAGACATTGGGGAGCTGCCTAAACCTACTGCAAGGTCACATTGCTTGATGATTAACATGATCTTTAGTGGCGACGAAGTAAATGGGGTGACATTTTCAGCAGCAAAGAAGATGAAGATATCCGTAACTCATGGCAAGAGGATCCGAGAAGCTTTAGAACATGATGGCATCACCTTCACGGAAGAGGATGCTGATGGACTTCTTTTACCACACAACGATGCTCTGGTAATATCTCTTAATTTTTTAGATTTTGGGATTAAACATGTGTTGGTTGATCCACGCAGTTCAGCTAATATCATGCAGTGGAGAGTTTTGGAGCAAGCTAAGTTAACCGGAAACATAGTTTCGGAAACAAAGCTTCTGGCCAGGTTCAGCCTAACAAGTGTAACGATCCAGGAAGAGATTCTACTGCCCACACATGCCGAAGGTGTAACGAAGACCACTTTGTCCGAAGTGGTATATGGCGACATGGGATACAACATGATCCTTAGAAGGCAATGGATACATGAAATAAAGGTTATGCCATTAACTTATCATCAACTGTTGAAGTTTCCCACACCGGAAGGGGTCAAACAAAATAGAGGAGATCAACTGGCTAAAAGAGAAATGAATGAAGTTACCTTGTCCAGTAACAAGGGAAAGAAACAAGCAAATATCAACTACAGGAGTCGGTACCCTCTTCCATACCGATTGAAGATAATAGAGAAGAGGAGTCATCAGATTCCTATCAGGTACCGAGATCATTTCAGGTACTGGAGGAAACAGATGCAACCAAATCGACCGCAGAGGATCTTGAACAAGTTGCCTTATTCACGGAGTTCTTAGAAAGGAAATTCTACTTAGGAATGGGGTTGAGCCCTGAACTAAGATTAAGAATTATTAATTTTCTTAAAGCTAACATTGATTATTTTGCGTGGTCAGATTCAGATATGATAAGTATCCCATTGGAAGTGGCTGTCCACAAGCTAAGTTTGGACCCTAACTTCCCTCCGGTAACGCAGAAGAAACGACCGATAGCAGAGGTCAAAAACATGTTTGTCAAAGAAGAGGTAACCCATTAATGAATATAGGTTCAATTCAATAGGTAAATTACCCCGATTGTTTAGCTAACATAGTAGTAGTTCCTAAAAAGAATAATAAATTAAGAATGAATGCCCTAAGGATTCTTTCCCGTTGCCAAATATTGATCAAATGATCGATGCTACGGTCGGGCTTGAGTTAATGGGCTTTCTTGATGCGTATTCTGGGTAAAATCAAATTACAATGCACCCGGAAGATCAAGTAAGAACCTCATTTATCACAAATGTTGGCACATACTGCTATAATGTGATGCCTTTCAGGCATAAAAATGCCGGAGCCACTTACCAAGGGCTCGTTAATAAAATATTTGAACAGCAAATTGGTGAAATAATCAAGGTATATATTGATGATATGTTAGTCAAGTCTCTTAGTGCAGGAGATCATTTGGCTCATCTCAAGAGACGTTTGATATTCTGATAAAGTACAACATGAAGCTCAATCCCAAAAAATTTGCTCTTGGAGTTGGTTCCGGAAAGTTCTTGTGGTTTTTGGTCTCTCAAAGAGGAAATGAAGTAAACCCCGATAAGATCAAAGCCATCGAGGATATACCGGATCAATTGACAAGTGTGAAGGAGGTACAAAGGTTGACCAGAAGGTTGGCGACCCTAAGCAGGTTTATATCAAGATCCTTGGAGAAATGTCATTATTTCTTTTCACTCTTGAAAAAAGAGAATGTTTCCGTGTGGACTCCAGAATGCCAACAAGCATTGAAATATCTAAAAAGGTACCTGTCTAGTCCTCCGTTGTTGTCAATTCTGATCTAGGAAGAGGAAGGTACTCAATTTCCCGTTTACTATGTTAGTAAAATTTTATCGGGAGCGGAGACACGTTATACGCTCCTCGAAAAGTTTTACTTAACTCTCATAGTCTCCTCTCAGAAGCTTAGACCTTATTTTCAGTGCCACCCAATAACTGTTGTGATGACATTTTCCTTGAGGAGCGTCCTTCATAAAACTGAATTGTTAGGTCATTCCGCTTAATGAGCGGTAGAAATTAGTGAATTCGATATACAATATAAACCTCGGACAACTATCAAGTCACAAGTTTTGGCCAACTTCGTGGCTAACTTTATTCTGAGACTAATGGCTTTAGTTGCTAAAAAAGAAGTACTGGTGTCAGAAACTGTATCAGGTGTTTGGACCTTGTTTACGGATGGACCTTCCAATGTAAAAGGGTCTACTCTTGGGATAATGTTAATCACTCCATCGGGAGAAATCTTGAGACAGACCATTAGAACTGTACCATTAACTAAAAATGAGGCCAAGTACAAGGCTTGGTTGCAAGACTTGAGTTTTCTCGGGGACTCCGCTCTGAGGTAATTGAAATAAAGTGCGATTCTCAGTTGGTAGTAAACATGTATATGAAATTTTTGACACCACGGAAGAGCGCATGCAACAATACTTGAATAAGGTTCAAGTATTGCTTTCTTGGTTCAAGTAATGGTCGATCATCTACATTCCAAGAGAAGAAAACGTGGAGGCAGACACATTGGCCAATTTGGGGTCGTCCACAAAAATAAAGGGATCTGATCCCGATATGGTAGTTCAATTGTTCCATTCGGTATTAGACATGGACAGATATAGTGAAGTTAACTCAACCAACCAAATTTAGGATTGGATAAATGAGTTTATAGAATATTTAAGACATGGCAAATTGCCTAAATATCCAAAAGCATCCCGGATGATTTAGACCAAAGCTGCTCAGTATTGCCCCGTTGACGGTCAATTATATAGGAGGTCATTTTAAGGACCACTGGCTTGGTGTTTAGGGACACTAGAGGTAGATTATGTCATGAGAGAAGTTCACAGAGGAGTATGCGGACATCATTCTGATGCAGATTTATTGGTTCTCAAATTAATAAGGGCTGGCTATTATTGGCCCCGAATGGAACAAGACGCGAAGGCAGTTGTACAAAAATATGATAACTTTCAGCGTCATGCACAGTTAGTGCATCAACCTACAGAATTTTGGCATTCGGTGGTGTCACCATGCCCATTCATGAAATAGGGGATGGACAGAGTTGGTCCCTTACCACAAGGGCCCAGGCAGGTAAATTTCTTTTGGTTCTAACTTTCTATTTCACTAAATGGGCTGAAGTAGGTGCTTACAAAAAGACCGGAGAGTGAGAAGTAATTTATTTCATGTGGGATCACATCATTTATCGGTTTGGAGTACCAAAAGCAATTGCATGTGATAATGGGCTGCAATTTATAGGTTCCAAAGTCACAAATTTTTTTCGAAGGATTGAAAATCAAGTGAATTACATCTTCTCCATACCATCCAAGTGGTAACATACAAGCGGAGTCAGCTAACAAGGTAATAATTCAAAATATCAAAAAGAAGTTAAAAGATTCTAAAGGTAATTGGCCGGAAGAGTTACCAGGAGTACTATGGGCATATCGAATGACCGTAAAATCAACCATGGGGAAACACCATTTTCGCTTGTGTACAGTGCAAAAGCTCTAATCTCGGCGGAGATTGGGGAACTAACTATAAGCTATTCCCGAGCAAACGAGAAGGCACATAATGAAGTAATGTTGATTAAGTTGGATCTGCTCAAAGAACATTAAAATTTAGCATATGTGAGGTGGTGGCACAAAATCAAAAAATGGAAAGATATTATAACTCCAAAGAAAATCTTCGATATTTTAAAGTAGGAGAATTGGTTTTAAGAAAAGTAACTCAAAGTATTCGGAGGTTAATATTGGGATGTTGTGACCAATCAATTGGAACATGATTGGAAAGGTTCATATCAATTGAAAAATCAAGATGTTGTTAAATTGCCAAGAAATTGGAATGTGACTCAGCTCAAATGGTATTACTACTGAAGATCCTTGCTGATACTGAAAGTATGTGCTACATTCTTTTTCTTTCATCTAGTTTTGTCCTAATTGGATTTTTCCTTTTATTGAGGTAGCAACGTAAAGCATACTACGAAGAAAGGGTTATCGGCGATAGCGTGTTGTTCAAATTTTCATAGTTAGCATCCGGACACTAGGGGGAACTATTGCATATTAGAGCACTAAAAGTGTCACGAAGACCGGGGACTGTTAGAATCATAGGCTATATCTTATCAGGACGGGGGACTACATGATCAGCTCCGTAGAAATTAGTTGTACAAGTTAGCCACATGTATTGGCAACTTTATTTACTTAAGCAAATGAATATTTATGTATATATACTTTTAAATATGGGAGGAATAAATTAAGTCCTTTTATTTTATCTTATTTCTTGTCCAAATGTTATGTCAGATTATTTTTTATTTGAAAGTTAATTAAACTTCAAATGCTTGTGCCGGATGAATAGGAGACATCCTCTTTAGGATCACCGTAAACATACGGGCCCTCTCTTATGAAACCCTCATAGTCAAAAGGTAGATTCCTAAAGTATGAATGCCCGACATTAAAGTTATAGGATGTAAAAATTTTTCGTGCTTTATCAATTAAATAAAGAAGAATATTTTTTGCATAAACAATAAGCAAAAGATTTCTTTCATTAATTAGACTGCCAAAACATATTTATTTAGATAGTTACAAAGGAAAAGAAAAATATATACATCAATTATTTTTGTCTACAAAATTTGAAGGAAGAGAAGTGTTTTCTGCTTCTTTGCAGATGAAGGTTGGTCCACATCCGGCCTAAGGCCTTCATCCTTATCATTTTCTTCTTCTTCTTCAACTTCCTCTTTGGTTCCCGAAAACTTGGAGCTGGTGTTCTAAGAGTTTGAAGCGATGGACCGAGCAGGAATGTTCTCAAGAGAAATTGTCTCCAATCCACGATCTTTGAAAATACAATCATCTACATTTGCAATGCTTTCTTTGGCCTCCTACAAAGTCTTCCTCCTCATGTGATAAATTGCATAAGTTTTCTCGAGGAGGAAAGAGTCTTCTTGATCTTGGAGTTTAGCTCGGAATTTCTCGATTTTGGATTAAAGCTTATTATTTTTAGCTCGCACAACACTTATCCTGGAATCCAGGTCAGCATTGGTTCTCGCATGAAGATGGTTTTGTTGCATAACCCTTTTGAACTTTTCTTCCATCCTAGCTCTCTTCTCCTCAATAGCTTTAGCCTCTTCAGTTTTGGAGCATAAACTAGCTTCCAAGTTGTTGATTTGCTCCATAAAAGTAGACTCATGCTCAATCGCAGCAATTACACCATTATGCAGTTCAACCCACTTGGCCTTCGCCTCCTTAGGGTGCTCATGTAATTGGAAAGCTTCTTGACTGTGGGCCATCCTTTCTTGCTCAGATTTCTCTAGTCGAGCTTTGGGTTCGACCATTTGAGCAACTTTTGCTTCCAAAATCGGGAGGCGCGCTCAGCAAGCTGATTTTATTTAGCAACAAGTTGATTTTGTTTCGTAGTAAGCTCTTCTTTATCAAAAATCAACTTCTGCAGTCCCTCGTAAGCAAGGAGGTTAGCCTAAAAATGTTAAAGTTGAGATTTCGATAGCAAAGTTTAGTAAAGAAAAAGAAAAGAGAAAAATATTAAATTATTACCTGGGCTGAATAGTGCGTGGTATTGTTGATCAGATATTCAGCAGAAAGATTGTCCATCTCTCTCTAGTCTTTGTCCGTGGCTAGAGGTTTAAGGTAACTGGCGACCTCCACTGGCTTGAAGAGTAGGTGACACTCATTTGGAATTGTAAGAATGACACTCTGTTTTCCACTAGGGTTTTGACTGGGTGCCGGGTAAGTGTTCCCTAAATTCCCATGATCGGATGACCATAGGGAAGGAACATCTTCTCTCCGTTCGGTTGGGGAAGGTGGAGAGGAAGCAGTCGGTGTAAATGATGTTGCGGTTGCGGTTGCTGTAGAAGTTGATTGTGGGGAATGTCTGGGGTAGCAATCCTCTAAACGAAAGCGTCGACAGGAGCCCGGAAAGGAGACTCAAAATTTTCAACTATTTCCGTTTTCGTGAAGATTCCTTGAAATTCTCCCGGTTGTGGTGTTTTGAGTTCTCCCGGCTGAGCATCCGGTTGAGATGATGGAGATTTTTTTCTTTATTGAAGAAGAACCGCTTCATCATCAATTCCTTCATCATCCAGGACCACTGTGGCTGGTCCAGCGGGAGCTTCTTTTGTTAAATTTTTCTCCCAAGTCCCAGCCGTAAAGGTACGTTTCTCTTTGTTTTCTTGTCCTTGGGTTGGGGACTTTGGGTGGAGGCGCCTTCATCAGAAGCAATAACGGCTTCATGAGTCTTCTTCCGGTTAAGGACATCTTTTAATTGTTGATGGGCTTCCTCTAGGTCATCGTAAACCTCAATAGTAGAGCAAATAGAATACCCCTTTGAAAGGCCTATGTATTACGAAAAGGAGTCAGTAAGTTGATTCTAAGTCATGTTGAAAGTTGAAAAAGAAAAGGATGCTTTTATCGTGGTTTTTGCCTTTCCACTAGAATCTAGGGGCAATCTCTTTCTACCTACGAGAGTCCGGTGTGGATATATCAGAATTTTCTGTACCCATTGAGTCAGGTTCTTAAACGATGGTGGTTCCCAATGAGTAGCTGGAATAGAGAAATAAAAGTTATCAAAGGAAGAAATTCTTTTTAATCGAGATAAGGAAATGGTATCCGAAGACTTACGAGTAAAATTCTAAGATTCAAGAATAGAAGGGGTTGTTGCTGGGAGAATGTCCCTAGTAGCAATTACACCGAACCATTTCATCCATATACGGTCATTATCATCATCAACGCTGGTAAGGAGAGCATGGTGTCCGCGTTTGCTGAGTTTATGCACACCCCCATGGAAGTTCTTCGGGGAGTAGAGATTGATCAAGTGTGCGAGAATAAGGGTTCATACGGCCTCTGAGCACAGTTTTTGAAGGCAGGCCACTGTACGCCATATTGATAGACTCACTTGAGCCAAGCAGATTTAGTAGCAGCGACAAAATTCTAAAATTATAGGGTCAATTTCTTTACCTAATTTAAAAGTAAAAGGGTATGTATAAACGTACATGAATCCTAGCTTGATATAGGTGACCCTTTCCACCTCATTGGGGGCAAAGATTTTGATGTTATTCCAATCGCAAAATTCCTTTAAAACAGGAATGCTAGCAAGGTGAATGGAAGAAGGATACCTGCAAATACGCCAGTTTCGATTGCTTTTAGGATTAATAGGTACTTTTTTGATTTGAAGGTCCAACTGGAGTTGAGTTGGAGAGGTGCAACGACCCAACAAGTTGTTTTAAGAGTTTATATTTTGTTCAGCTGTTCGAAGTCTTGAGTAGCTTCATATGCTGTATTATGACTTGTGTGAATTGTTGGTTTTGGTTTTCAGGTGATTTGGGATCCATTTGGAAGAATGGTTGTCAACTAGGAATCTTTAAGTTGGAAGTGTTGATACTCATTTTTTCCTCATATTTTTAAATTGTATATACATATACTTTCAAAATAGTATATTTGCATCATCATTTAGTTTATAAACCTATACAAGCATTTTACATAATTTTCCATAATTTTTAGAGCTTTTAAATTGATTTTCCTGCATTTAATGTTTGAATAATTATTAATTACTCCTTCAATTATTTTGTGATGACTTAGTTACCTAAAATTATTATCTGCACCTATAATACATGTTTTAAATATTTTTATATATACATTAGCATTTTTTGAGCTATTTATCTAATTTTGCAATAATAGCCTATATTCATATACAAATGCTCCGTATTTATATTATTTGTGCCAAAAATAGCATTTTATATTTTTATAATGTTAAATCATAATTTTTAATCATTTTAGTGAATAAAAAAAATACTTTTTACTCATTTACTAATTAATTTTATAAAATATTAAAAGACTGGCCCAATTTTGAGTGATTTTTCGGACCAAATTGGCCCAACAACTTAGCCCAAAACCCCAGCCCAAAGCCAAACGACACTCTACAAACCCGGTTGGTACCCATTTTAAATAACCCGCCCCACTTCCCCGTTGATCCTGGCCGTTGATCTCAAATGATCAACGACCCTTAATAAATCAACCCATCTCCTTATATCTCCATAAACCAAACCCAAACACATTCCTCCTTAGACACCGCCCCTAAATCCTCTCTTCTCCTCTCCTCTCAAACCCTGGTAGCCGTCCCTCTTATTCTATCCAAAATCCGACCTCAACATGGAATCACTCTATGATTCCCTTTCCATTTATGCTCTGTCTCGTCGTTTCTTATCCGTTTTTGGAATTACATAAGTACTTTCTCTATTTTGGCAAGTGTAAATCTCTGAATCATGGGAGATTAGATTCACCCTTCAAAATTTGGACGATATCCCGTCCATATGCATCATAGCAAGGCTATATGGGTACGATTAGCCAAGATCTCCGGCCAATTCCCGATTTCTGTCAACTAGGGTTTACCTAATTTTTCCCGAATCTGACTTTTACTGATTTTGCATGATATTATTTCCTTATTTATGTTGATTTTATAGTATTTCCTTGTATTTTTGGCTGATATCTACTAATATATACACCCCTCCCAATTCCCCTTATGGACCGACTTTAATCGCTAGATTTTCACTAAAAATTTCGAAGTTATTGTTCTGTTATTCCTTCATTCTCTTGTTCTATGCTTTATTTCTTGGCCAGCTGGAAGCCAAGGCCACTGGTATCCTATTATTCAACCTTTTCTTGGTGCGAGCATTGCCCAGGGCTCCTTTGAAGCTCTTAGGAACTTTGACGCGTTAAGATTCTGGGTTCTTGTGGAATTTTTTTTGTTCTTTCTTACTGTCCGTTTAACTGGTAAGACACTTGGCTTTGCAATTTCGTTCTCACGTGCCTGTGATTTGCATATATTCTCACTTCTGAAGTGCATGACTTAATGTGTTTCTAGGCTACCTTTTGTGTGCAACTCTGTTAACTTTATACTCGTTTAAGTCTCTTTAGCATTTAATTTCACTTAATGTTGCTAGTTTTGAGATATGCTTATGCCTAATCTGAATAATTTGGACTCTCTTAAGTCCGTTTAGCCAATGTGTTTTGGGCTACTTCTGTGTGTGACCTTGCCAGTTTCACACTTGTTTGACCTAAAAGATGTCAATTCTGCTATTTGAATGTGCTTCATCTGAATAAATTGGACCTTCTTTAGTTAATTAGTCTACTGGTCAATACCCGAATGCCTACGTTAGCTGTTTGACATGGTTTACTTTCCCACTCAATTCTGAATCTCCGTAATGATAGTCTGGCATATGTAATGTGTTCTATTCTGTGTCAAGACCTTTTCTATAAACTATGATCTAATTCCCTGATAGTGTGTCTCACAGCATATCCCTGTTTTAGTTAGTCTTATATCCTTTGTAACAGTTTGAAACCTTTAGAATAGCCACCTTAGTTTGTGTGTCTATACCATGTTTGACACTTTTCTGCTTCATGATACAAGTTAACATGGCTGTCTCGAAATACTAGGATGTATACTTAGCATAATCTGGACCTTTTAGGTTTTAAACTTGTTTAGTATTATGCACTATGTATGATAATCTTTGCAAACTTGTTTCTCCCTTTACTCTTTCAATATGTGACTGCCTGTATGTTATTTTGCTAAGTGTTCAACCTGCTTCTGAGTCTTGCTTGAACCTGCTTCTAAGTCTTGTGACCTGTTTGCTTAGTTGCTCTGTGTTCTCAACTTTGGTATGTCTACTTTAAGCTATGAGTGTATTTCCTCAACTTCCGTCCCTTAACCATTGTCCACTCTCTCTCATTTGTTACCTATGCTATTTTGAACCAATCATTTTTGGCCGGCTGAAAGCCAAGGCCACCCAGGCTCTTACTACTGACCTCCCTAGTGCGAGCACTGCTCAGGGTCTATTTGAGACCCTTGTAAACTCTGACACACTGGATTTGGGGTCCTTCAGTCGTTCTCTCTACTACTGAGACCTGCATTATTCCTGATACTCTCTTTCTTCCTATGGTCTATTGAATATGTAAATTGGTTGGTCAATCTACGGTTGTGTGATCTAGCTTAAGTTCTTCTCTGATCTGGTTTGTGCTGATGAATATGGTTCCTGGGTATGCTGCGTGAGAGTTATTGAAGGCACAGACAATGCTAGGTGTTTTCTTTTGGGCCTGCTATCAGCCTACCGTTATTATTTGTACAATACTTGTAATTATATTTATTATTGGGCTTGTAATAATTTGTAATGAACAACTGGGTGTTAGTAAAAATTGGGTAATGGGTAGATTCTTAATGTTTGCATGAAAAGGGGTAGATAATATGCCGATAGGACTCATTGATTAACTTGCTATATGTGCCGTTCGATCTATATGTTCACTATAGAAATCATGTCATTAGAGGAAGCACACACGTATACATTGCTTGTTAGCAAACATGAATTCAAATGCTGCAATTATTCTTATTGCGATAGGTTGCTAGAAAACCTACCTATAGGAACAAATGTCAATGAACTATCTTTCAATTTGCCTCAGCATATTCACTAGCAATCATGCCTATTGAATTATGATCACTTCATTTGATATTGTCTTGCACTATTCACTAGAAATCATGCCTATAGGACTAAGTATAACAATAAAATAGGTCCCAAGTCTTAATTGTTAGAGATCCTTTATATAGGATACTATCATCCGCCTTAGTAATTGTTAACACTGCGCCTCCCAACTTTGTTCATTATTTCACCTAGGCCACTGTCAGAAAGTATGAGAAATTCTGAGTTTCTCCTAATAGATTTCACTATCACCTGGAGCGTAAATCACTTAAACGCAGCATATGTAGGATAAAATACTGGAAAATCTGCAATCAACATGCAAATCGTATAACCATTTAGAGATAAACAACGTCTGGCCTTTGAAAATGCTTGTACACTTTGATGCTTTGTCACCTAGCAATCATGTCCATAGAGTTTAATGTTCTTAATTTTGAAACCTCTTAACTTGAATACTTGTCTTGCGTGCATTTGTTGCCTAAGTGTGGAGGAAAACTTGAGCCTTAACTGCCTATATGTGAAGTCCAATGTGTTTTTATATGTCGCCTAGTTTTTGACATTTTCTGAGTAACCTAAGTTATGTCTAGAACCACCAAAAGTAGAGGTCCAATGCCTGCTGGACCATAGGTATGGGACGGGTAGTTTACGCATAAGGTATGATTTATAATTGAACTAGTGCGCTTCAGGTAACAACTTGAAGATAGTAATCGGGTAGCAGGAGATGATATTCTGTGCCTGCTGAATAATATGAGTAACACCCTATTCAGAGGGATTTACGAAGTATTATTTATGTTGCACGGGGTGATCCTTTAGGCTTAAAATCTTAGTAACCCCCATCCTATTTATATTTATCTGTGAGTCAAGTGTTTGTATTTATTTAAAGTCTTTTAGTAATGAATTTTCCCAAACTGCTTGCTTCCTTTGTCTTTGTTTGTCCGACTAATTCATATAACTCGAGTTTATTTGAGCCCTTGCCCTATCTTTGGTGACGCGAAACTGGTTAAACCAGAGTTATTTGCAAATAGGTGCCCTAACGCACCTCAAACCCGTTAGGTGGCTACTCTCTCTTTTAATACCTTCCTTAAAAGAGTTCTCATGTGTCGAAACCCGATTTCGCGAGAAAAAGGGGCGCGACAGCATGGCGACTCTGCTGGGGATATTTTAGGCTCTTACCATAGCGAATTTGATTTGTATGAATTAGTCTTCTCTGACAAACGTGTCTATTATTGTTTTGTTGTTACATGAATATCCCGCTCCCGTTTTCGTTTTATTACTGCCTGTACACCCTTTTCCCCATTTTCCCTTTATTTGAATTCGCATTAGTATGCAAATCTCTGCTCAGTTTGGTCATAACATGCGTTTTTCTTTCATGTTTGCTTGCTCCAAGACATGTTTTTTAATGAATTGCTATATCATGTCTCTCCCCACCCCCACTCCCTCTTTTACTTTATTACAATTTCCACATTGCGCGTACTAGCTTCTTCCTTATTTTCCTTTCTTTGTGTCTTTACGTTTCATTTAATACTGCATTTACTATTTTCATCGTGCAAAATATTTGACAACATGTTGTTTTATCTTTGCATAAAGCATGCTCCACATCATATTCCACTCGTGCGTAATCAATACCATAGCGGCGCTTGGTGAGTGTCCGCTCTCTTCCTCAATCACCCTTTAAATTTGGAAAATCTTATTTGCGGCAAAACTAGTCGATCAGCGGTGCAGTCGACGGTTCCGTTCCTTTCCCTCTCAAGTTGTCCGCTTGAGGGTACCGATCTAGACTCTTCTAGAAACCCCCACTCTAATATTAACTGTGCATGCATTACGCCCAACCCTAGTATAGGTTAGAACGCTATACGCGTAAGAACTCGCTAAGTCAAGCCTTGTCCAAAGTCCGCCGGGATTTCCATAATCCCAATGGACACAATCACGATCTGTGCATTATTTGGAGAAAGCCAATATGTTGATCATTAACGTGTAAATAGCCAAATCCGGAGGGGGAAAGGGTTAACTTTATCTGTTTTGCGGAAATGAGGCACGAAGTCCCCAGGTTCGGCATAGTTCAAAATATCCCACCTTTGCTGCTAGATTGGTGGGAAAATATCTTACCAAGTTATCATGTGAAAAGAGTCCTCGGAAATTTACCCTGCTTTTGGACATTCAATCAAACAATGCATTATTTGAGGATGCCACCATGTTTTGGGATTAGAAGAGAGCCGTCTTCCGCTTTGGCGACATAGAAATGACTCCCCTTTTAGAAGAAATAGGAGGCTTTGCTGGGCTCCCATGGGATAGCCCTGGTTTGTTGGTACCGGAAAATCGCACCTCTCGAGGTTTCTTGAAATTATGGGTTTTAGGAAAAATGATGAGTTAGTCTGTCTGAAGAAGTCGTACATACCATTCCATTTCCTTTATGAGCGTTATGGGCACAACAAGTCATATCACCTCTAACATTATGAGTTTGCCATCACTTCTTTGGGTTGGACTCATGGCCGAGTTTTTTGTATTCATTGTCTGTTTTTTAGGGATGCTGGTATTTCCAATACAGGGAGAAAGGATCCACACTCGCCTAGATATGGTCACTAAGACCTTAATGGAGGGGATTGAGGGGCAAACTTATACTATTTTCCCTATGATTTTAGTTGAGATGTACCGGGCTTTAGACCGTTGCAAAAAGGGGTATAGGCATTTCGAGGGTTGCAATCTGTTGCTGCAAGTATGGTTGTTGGAACACCTTCAGAGACGAGAATACCGTCAAGAACTTCCGCGACGACCATGGAATGACCACATAGCCTATCACCATCCGAAGAGAATGACTTTTATCCCAAACAGGTTTTTGCAACCAGAAAACGCTGTGAGCTGGGTACATTTCTTCAGCAATCTAACCGATGACAAGGTACATTGGATGTTCGAGTGGTTCCCTAGCAGTGAATTCATCATCAGGTCGAGAGATACTCCTCATCTAGTGCTAATCGGATTGAGAGGGATCTATCCTTATGCTCCTATTAGGGTTATGAGGCAAACTGAGAGAAACAGGTTATATCACGAGTTTCTAAAATGGTTCAACACAAAGCAGACTTCTAAGGGAACGCCATTCCATTCAAGTTCGAGGCACAACATATGTGGCATCAAAAGATCATTGTGGAGAAAGATACCATCAAGCTAGTTCGGTATAATGCTAGCCATGTGTAATTCTATCCATCATGGTTAGTAGATGATATAGCGGGGGATGTCAAACCAGGGATTAATCTAAAGAATAGGGTCATAGACGATGCTGCTGAAGCACAAGTCAAATATAGGATATTGCAAAAAACGCTTTTGAGTCTGAAGCCAGGCATTTGGAACAACATAAAGTGGATATGGAAACAATCAACGAGTGGAAAGAAATCGCTACTAAATCAACAGAGAGGTTGGAATATTTGGAGCAGGGGTCGATGGAGCTTGAGGGAAAGATGAGGAAAAGGATCTCAGATTGTTAGAATGCAGAGGGCAATGAAGGATGGCATCTGGCAAGGGCTTATCTGTTGTTGGACATGCGCGACCTGGGGAATCTGATTAATGGAGCAAAGAAGGCCAAGCATGGAGAAGGTCCCTCTGGGACTAAATAGATTAAGAATGATGTTTTTATTTGCTTTCTAGACTCGTTTTAGACTTTGGTTGTAATAAGGCAAATGCCATTAGTGGCTTTTTATAATTATTGTCATTTAGTAGAGATTTGGTTCATTTATCATATTAATGAAATGACGCAGTTATTGGCATTGGTTTTCTCCCAATCTATATGCCGCTTAGGAGTACCTCGTGCACAATGAGGTCCCCAAACTAGTACGCGAATTTATAATTCCGCAATATGTGTTTAAATACCGCAAATATCCCTTTAATACTCCTTACTGACTTGTTTACCTTTTGTTTTCTTCTTTTTTTGTTTATTCCCATACCCTAAGGTTGGTTCGTGCATACTGGCATCATCAGCATATCATACCAGATCTAGAGGTCCTCTACCTCCTCTTCCTCCAAGTGATCCTAAAAGCAAGGGAAAAGCTAAAATGGATGATATGAGTGGTATCAGGAAAGACAACGCTACCCATACAGAGAATGTCGAGACTTCGGATGGTCGGAGTACTCCGGCACAAAATGACTTGGTCCTGCGGTTACAACAGAAGATACTAGAGTTACAAGGGGAACTTGAGCAGGTTCAAAATTTGGCAAACCTTTCCCTTACCCTAAAAGTCCCCAATGTCAGCCAACAAAATGCCCAAAACCCAGCACCTCCCCAGAACACACAAAACCAACAAATCCTCCCGCACCTCATCAGTATGCCACACCTCCTGAAAATCCTAATCCTCCACTAGTACCTACCCCTCCACAACATCATCACCGTCCAACCTTGTATCCACACTCCTCAAACTACCACAGCCTCAAAACGTACCACAACCTACCCCTGATCCCCAAAACTCAACCAACGACGATCACTATACCCAAATTCCTGGAGTCTATCAAAGCAACTCCATATACGTGGAAAACTTACCCCACACTCCACAATAGACCATGTACACAAGTCCACTAAGAAGGACCTGCTAATCAAGAACATGGCAGAGGAACTCAAGAAACTTACTAGTCGAGTCCAAGGTGTTAAAGGCGTCGAAGGTTTGAATTATGAGGATTTGTGTATTCAGCTGGACGTAGAACTACCAGAGGGTTACAAACCTCCTAAGTTTGAAATGTTCGACGGGACAGGTGATCCGAAGGTACACTTGAGAACATATTGTGACAAGCTCGTAGGGGTTGGTAAAGATGAAAGAATCCGCATGAAGTTGTTCATGAGGAGCCTCACTGGAGATGCCCTGTCCTGGCACATCTGTCAAAACCCGAAGAAATGGGTTAACTAGGTAAGCATGCCGTTAGATTTTATGGATTGGTTTAGGTTCAATACGGAAAATGTGCCAGACGTCTTCTACATTCAGAATCTTAAGAAGAAGCCAACAGAAACTTTCTGCGAGTATGCTACTCGATGGAGGTCTGAAGCTGCAAAAGTAAGGCCAGCACTGGAAGAAGAACGATGAATAAGTTCTTTGTCCGAGCCCAGGATCCGCAGTACTACGAGAGACTAATGGTCATTAAAAACCATAAATTTTCTGACATCATCAAATTGGGAGAAAGAATAGAAGAGGGGATTAAGAGCGGAATGGTAAACAATTTTGAGGCACTCTAGACTACAAACAGAGCTTTGTAGTCAAGCGGTATTTCCAAAAAGAAGGAAGTAGGGGCAGTGATGGTGGCCCAAGGTCCAAAGTCTCCTCTCACATACCAAGCACGCCCACCCACATATCAACCTTCGCCTCCTAGATACCAAAAACCTACTGCCGCTTACCATACTTATAACACCCAGCCAGCATATTACCACTCCCTACCAGCCCGCCAAAATTACCAAAACCCAAACCAAATTTCGACCGCAGACCGCCCAGACAATACACCCCGATTGCTGAATCCATCGACCAATTGTATGAAAGACTGAAGGCTACCGGTTATGTCTCTCCCATTCCTGCCGTTGCCATGGAAAACTCCTCTCAGTGGGTCAATCCAAACAAGATATGCGCCTACCACACGGGCATGAAGGGTCATACTATCGATGAATGTCGCATTTTGAAGGATAAGATCCAGATGTTGATTGACACCAAGGTTATACAAGAAAAAGAGGCTACACCTAATGTCCGTAACAATGCTCTCCCGGATCACAAGGGCAAGAGGGTAAATGTGTTAGAAACTGATGAGGAATGGGATCTGGAAGGGTCAATTGGACTCATTCGTGAAGGGGATGAACCTAAAATACCTCCAGTCACTCTCATACCTAATGTGGTGAAGATTCAGTCACCGACTGAGGTTGAAGTAGCCGCACTGACTCCGTTTGAGGTTGAAGTAACAACACCCTCAGCCACGCCAACTCTGCTTGAGGTGGAAGTGACCACACCCTTCACCGTGACGGTAACACCTACACCATCCTTTAAGTCCAATGCTATACCTTGGGACTATGCTGGGGAAGCACGAAGGAAAGGAAAAGGCAAAATGGAGGAAATAGGTGCAACACAAGGCATGACCAAAACTGGTAGGATTTACACGCCCGAGCATTTAGGAGGAACAAGCAAAGAAGCCGCTTCCAAGTCGCCTATCATTGAAACTGGCCCGGATGATCTTTGGAGAAAGGTGCAAGCAAGAGAGTATTCTGTGGTTGATCATCTGAACAAAACCCCTGCTCAGATATCCATTTTATCACTACTATAGAACCCCGAAGCGCATAGGAATGCATTGATGAAAGTGTTGAATGAAGCTTATGTACCCAAAAACATTACCAGTGGAGAGATGGACAAAATGGTAGGACAAGTACTGGAAAGCCACAAGATCACTTTCCACGAAGATGAATTGCCGCCAGAAGGACTGAGTCACAATAGGGCACTACATATCACAGTGTAGTTTGAGGACAAATTCATCGCCAGGGTCCTGATAGATGGGGGTTCGACTCTCAACATATGTCCGCTAACCACTTTGAAGAGGTTGGGTAAAGGTTTGCATAAGATACCAGCAGGAATTATGAACGTGAAAGCATTCGATGGGTCACAAAGGGCCACGATTAGGGAGACCAACCTTTATTTGCAGATGGGCCCGACTTCGTTTGACGTTGAATTTCAAGTATTAGACATATCCGCCACATACAATTTGCTATTGGGACGACCATGGATACAGGCTGCTGGAGCCGTAGCCTCCACTCTACACCAGGCCATAAAGTTTGAATGGAGTCATCAGGAAGTAATCATCCATGGGGATGGGAGTAATCCCATTTATACCAATCAGACTATTTCGGTCGTCGAGAATAGAAGGAAGGGAGGAGAAACGTACCATCGCATTGAGCGTGTCAATGCAATTGAGATAGACAAATGGTGGAGCAACAAGATAGAAAGCATATTGTTATGGACAGGGTATGAACCCGACAAGAGACTTGGCAAGAATCTGCAGGGTATCACTAAACCAATACAACCGAAGCGTCACGACACAACCTTTGGGCTTGGATACCAGTACACCCACCATGAGTATGATGATTGGTCGCCGCCATGGCGTGGTCCTTTTTACCCTCTTGAATAGCCAATACCGCATTTGCACCAGACATTTCAACAAGCTGACATGATATGGGGATCTGAAGAAGATGAAGCTTTAGCTGGCCTAAGGAACCTATTTCTATATGATGAAGACATGGATTGCAGTGCAATAGTTGAGGAGGACGGGGAGGAAGACCTTACTATTCAGACCGTGGGAAAAGGAGCTTTCCTCAAGAACTGGACTCAAGAACCGTCTCGGGCCCGTCGAGTTCCTAGGTAGCCTGGCAATTAGCACGATCTATATTTGAAAAGCAATTTTTAAGCATTTAAGACATTTTCAGTATTTTGTTTTGAAATAATTGCTCGAGTCATCGAGCCGTGCTTGTTTGATGTTTTCAAGATTTATTTAATGCATTGCTATTTTAGTATTCATTATTACCCTTTATATTTCTCTACCGCATTATTATTACTTATCCTGATGTACCAACAACTGTGACATGTAATGAGACAAAGCAACATAAGGATAGTGATACAGCGGAAATAGAAGAAGAAGCTATAATACCTGAAGAAATTGTCAGAGAAGTGAATTTTTTTTAGAACAAGCCTAAGTCCAATTTGGACGAAACCGAGATAGTCAATTTGGGAGATTCGGAAATAGTCAAAGAAACTCGCATAAGCATTCACCTGTCACCATCAGAGAAAGAAGAGTACACCCGTTTTCTGAAAGAGTATGAAGATATTTTTGCATGGTCTTATGATGATATGACTAGTTTGAGCACATCCATAGCGGCTCGCAAGCTTAATCACAAGCAATGGCACGAGAAATTACCATTTGCCTTATTGGGGTATCGCACTTTAGTCCGCATATCAACCGGGGCAACTCCCTACTTGCTGGTATACGGTACAGTGGCTGTGATTCCCGCCGAAGTCAAAATTCCTTCTTTAAGAATCATACAAGAAGCTGAACTCAGTGATGCAGAATGGATAAGAAGTCGCTACGAGCAATTAGCTCTCATTGACGGGAAAAGAATAAATGCGGTATGCCATGGTCAACTTTACCAGAACAAAATGTCTAGAGCTTTCAGTAAAAGGGTCAGACCTAGACAGTTCACACCGGGGCAGCTGGTGCTGAAGCGGATCTTCCCGCATCAAGATGAAGCGGGAAATTTTCACCCAATAGGCAAGGGCCCTACATAGTTCACAGAGTACAAACAGGAGGAGCACTCATACTTGCAGAAATAGACGGAGAGATTTGGTCGAAGCCTATCAATTCAGACGCAGTCAAAAGATACTATGTTTAGATTGTTTGCATTTCTTCATCTGATGTAACTGAACTATGCTTGACCTGATTCCCGTTTAAGAGGGGATACGTAGGCAGCCCTGTGAGTTCGGTCACATCTTAATAATCTTCGTTTTCCCCATGGTTAGAAACTAGGGCAGAATTTTGAGGAGGACCCTCAAAATTCCAGAGCAAGTCTAGCCAATTTCATCATATTCAGAACGGCCAAAGCATCGCTTATTAAACTGGGGCAGAATTTTGAGGACGACCCTCAAAATTCTAATGCAAAGAAGTCGCAATGTCTCTAAAGTGGTAGAGTTATTGGTTCATCTAATTTACTTGATATTGCATACTACTATATTTTTAAATAACTACATTCATCAAATGCACGCATATTTTTAGAAAACCTTTTTTCTATAAAAGCCAGATGTTACCCAGGGTAACTCAAAGAATCTCAAGACAAGAGCATGGGAAAGCAGAAGACAGAAGCACGAACCAACCTTCCCCGCAAAACTCACGATTTTTCTTTGGATGCAGGCATAATGAACATAATAGGAGTATTCACACATATAAAATTCACTATCTTCATAACGACAAAATTGCGAAACGCAAACATGTCTCCAGATAAGAAATACTCCGCTATCACTCATTGTCTTTTCTTTGCATGAGACTAAGCCCTGTCTCCTATTTTGCATGAGGCTAAGCATTGATTCCCTAATTGCATGAGACTAAGACTGTCTCTTTTCCTTGCATGAGACTAAGCATTGTCTCCTATTTTTGCATGAGGCTAAGCCTTGCCTCCTCAATTGCATAAGGCTAAGCATTGCCTCCCTAATTGCATGAGACTAAGCTTGTCTCCTTTCCTTGCATGAGACTAAGCCTTGTCTCCCATTTTGTATGAGGCTAAGCCCCGCCTCCTCAATTGCATAAGGCTAAGCACTGCCTTCCATTGCATGAGACTAAGACCTGTCTCCTTTAATTGCATGAGACTAAGCATTGTCTCCCATTTTGCATGAGGCTAAGCCCTGCCTCCTCAATTGCATAAGGCTAAGCATTGCCTTTCCCTGCATGAGACTAAGCACTGTCTCCTAATAGCATGAGACTAAGCCATGTCTCCTATTTTGCATGAGGCTAAGCATTGCCTCCCTAATTGCATGAGACTAAGCCCTGCCTCCTTTTTGCATGAGGCTAAGCATTGCCTCCCTAATTGCATGAGACTAAGCCCTGTCTCCTTTCCTTGCACGAGACTAAGAATTGTCTCCTATTTTTGCATGAGACTAAGCACTTTCTCCTAATTGCATGAGACTAAGCACTGTCTCCCTTTATTGCATGAGGCTAAGCCCTGCCTCCTCAACTACATAAGGCTAAGATCTGCCTTTCCTTGCATAATACCGAATGCTATGCTATTTGAAATCTAGCACTAATTTTTGCTTTCTCGGAGCTAAGCTCTGCCCCAATCTTATAACAAGACTAAGCTCTGTCTTGTTTCGCTTCTTATATGACCCAACATCATGTCTTTGCATCTCATGGGCTGAGACATCGCCATTCTGTCCAAAGGCATCATAGTCCGAAGGCATCATCCTTATATCCTGAATACACCATCTCATGGCCCGAGGATATCTCAATATTGCACATCATTATTCAAAGGCTTCATAGTTCAGAGGCACCATTTTCATGGCCCAAGAACATCATTTCATGGCCTATGAATCCCTTATCTCACGATTCATGGCCCAGGACGTCATGGTCCAAGGACATCATCCTCACCGTCCAAAGACAACTTTCATGGTTCAAAGAGAATTTGCATCATGTTTAATTTCTTGCAATAACCCATATATATTTGCATGCATCGTGTTTTAAGTTTTGCAGGTAATCCAAGAAGTAACCGTTCTTCAAACGGGAGCAATCTTTGCTCCGGTTTCCGTTCATAACGTTCATATATTGCAATTGTTTCAAATGTAACCAACCACCAGTAATTGCCCACCTTTACTCCATCGACCGTTC